>NC_135815.1:77853079-78006804 GCF_964213995.1 Mustelus asterias | reverse complement strand
GCCTTTCATGTACAGACTACAAACAGAACTTGCAATACCTATAATATACACTAAGGGTCGCCAAAACCATCTCTTTTCATCAACAATCTGTGGTATAAAGTGCATAGAAAAGGATGCAAATCATCAACAGAATAACACGGAAATGTTAGTGATTTCTTGAATTTGTTTTCAGAAAGCTAAAAGCATATATTTGCCAAAAGCTTTCTCTAACGAAAAACCGTAGTCATGGGGGTGATTTTCCAGTCTCGCCGCGCCTGGTACGGATCGCTCCAATCCCAGAAAGTTGTGTGCACCAAATGGTTTGCAATCATCCCAGTCCGTTGTTACTGGCACAAACCAGATCTTGCCCATAAAGGGCACGAGGCTGATTAGCATATCTAAAGTAGCATTTAAATATGCTTCGCCCGTTCAACGCCGGATTCTCCAAGCTCCCGGAACTTTCCAACCCTTGGGCATGACCTGAGCCCAGCGAGAATCGCTTCTGGTCTCCACTAGCAGAGACCAGCCGTAATGGCCACGCCAAGGGGCTCAGAGATCACAGAAGCCCCCGGGTGGTCGCGGATATGGGTGGGCTGTACTCACCTGACACACTGGCAGCGCCAGCTAGGCACTGCCAGTGTGCAAGGGGCAGTGCCAAAGGGATGAGGGCTGAGCAGGAGTAGGGCCTGAGTGGGGGTGGGGCTTGACAGGGGCTATAACTGGGGGGGGGGTCTATACAGGTGGGGTTGTGATGGGGCGGGTCATAAAAAGGGGTCATAAAGGAGTGGGGCATGAAGGGGGACATGTCAGGGGTCATGAAGAGAGACCCATTAGGAGTGCCCCCATGCAGGCGATTCGTGTCAGGGAGGGGGGTGGGGAAACATGCCACCAATGGGGAGATGGGGTGTCCCAATGTCCATGGGAGGATGGAGAAGGTCTCCTAGTGCACTGTGAGGATTGGGCTGCCCTTTCAAAACGGCGCCCGATCACTTTGCAGCTGGGCTCACCGGCGTGTTTAGACCCCATCCCTCCATCCATCTGCACCCCCCCCCCCCCCCCCCCCGAACCAGCACGCAACTCAACACTCTCATAAAAAGTGACAAAGTGTGTGACAATTGTGGTCTGGTCAAGGGGGCGGTCAGACAGGCACGGATCGCTCCGGTTTTCTCACTGTTATGACACAAAAATTCCAGCCAATATTATGTTAGCTTGCTTCATGTGGTAACACTCTTCCCTCTTTCTTTTAGGGCAAAACAAATAAACACTCTTCCCTCCAAGTCAGGAGTCCATGGGTTCAATCCATTCCCCATTAGGATCTAAGGACTTATTCTACAGTGAAACTTCTGTGCAATACAATGCATTTTCAAATCCTACCATAATATTTTGAGAATTAAATTCAATTTTTAACATCTGGCAATAAAGAAAGCTGATATCAGCTTGAAGCTGTGGGACTGTCATCTGGTCAAATATACAAGGTAAATCCCATTATTACAGAATGGATCGGGGCTCAGTTCATTCCGTAAAAAAGAATTTTCCTTAAAACCGGTGGGCGGGATTATTGTCTTCCTCTGCGGTGTGTTCCGTGGCAGTGGGAGGTGGCATGTCACTGGCTGGCAGCGAGCGGGACCTTATAGTCCTGCTGTTGTCATTGAACCACAGGGAAATCCGCGGCAGGGGAGCGCCACTGGTAGGACCGTAAGATCTCACCGGTATAAAGTGCAGCAAGATTTTGGCTGGTATATTCACCCTGGATGGATCAGCAGCCCCCAGCCTCTCACTCTGGTATGTGGTCCTTGCAAATTGCCACCCTTTCACAAACCCCACTTTCCACTCCAAAGTCTACATCATGTTATTGCCTCCCAAATCCATGCCCATCTTTTCTGCATCTCCATGTTTGGTTCCTTTAAATAATGTTTCCAACCCTGTGACAGTACCAAAAACACTCTTACCAAAGTCACAAATGACAACCCTGTGACAGTACCAAAAACACTCTTACCAAAGTCACAAATGACAACCTATGTGACTGCTATCTGTGTCAAAAGTAAATTCTTCCTCCTTGTCCTTAATCTGTCAGTGGTTTTTAACATGTTTGACCACACCATCCTACTCTAACGTCTCTCCAATGTTGTCCGGCTGGGTGGGACCTGGTTCCATTCTTATCAACTAATTGTATCCAGAGTATCCCCTACAATAACTACTCTTCATGCTCCCACACTATTATCTATGGTGTCCCCCAAGGACCTATTCTTGACCCCCCTCCTATCTATATACTGCCCCTTGACATCATCATCCAAAAACACAGCATCAATTTCCAAATGCATGCTGTGACACCCAGCTCTACCTCACCATCACCTCACTCAACCCCTCCACTGTCTCATAATTGTAAGGCTGTTTGTCCATAATCCAGTCCTAAATGAGGAAACATTTCCTCCAACTAAATATTGGGACGACCAAAGCCCACTGTCTTCAATACCAACCACAAACTCTGTACCCTGCCAACTATCAGAAGCTGAACCAGACTGTCTACAACCTTGATATTGTATTAGACTCCAACTACATATCCACACTAACACGAAGATCACCCATTTCCAATCAATAAAATTGCATGTCACTGCCCCATCTCAGCATATCTGCTGTTAAAACTCTCATCCATGTTTTTATTACACACTCCTGACTCGCATCTCACATTCTACTCTGTAAACTGCAGGTCTTCCCGAACACTACTGCTTGTGTCCCAAGTCCCATTCACCCATCACCACTTTGCTTGCTAACCTACGTTGGCTCTCGGGAAAGTGATATGCCAATTTTAAAAATTTGCATCCTTGTTTTCATATCTCCCCACTGCCTTGTTCCTCCTATCACGGCACGGCACGGCAGCACAGTGGTTGGGGCGGCACGGCAGCACAGTGGTTAGCACTGCTGCTTCACAGCTCCAGGGTCCCGGGTTCGATTCCCGGCTCGGGTCACTGTCTGTGTGGAGTTTGCACATTCTCCTCGTGTCTGCGTGGGTTTCCTCCGGGTGCTCCGGTTTCCTCCCACAGTCCAAAGATGTGCTGGTTAGGTTGATTGGCCAGGTTAAAAAAATTGCCCCTTAGAGTCCTGAGATGCGTAGGTTGGCGGGATTAGCGGGTAAATATGTGGGGGTAGGGCCTGGGTGTGATTGTGGTCGGTGCGGACTCGATGGGCCGAATGGCCTCCTTCTGCACTGTAGGGTTTCTATGATTTCTATGATCTATGAAATCTCCTCCAGCTCCACAACCCTACAATGGCCCTCCTGGTCTCTTTGGCATCCCTGAATTAAATCCCTCCAATATTGGTGACCTTGCTTTCAGCTGTTTAGGCTCTAGGCTCTGGAATTCTCTCTGCTTCTCTACTTCTTTCCTCCTTTAAGATGCTCCTTAAAACATACTTCTTTCATCAAGCTTTTAGTCAGCTGCTGTAATACTTCCTTCCTTGCATGGCTTTGTGTCAAATATTGTTTCATAATGCTTCTATGAAGAAGCCGGAGACATTTCATTATTGATAAGTGGTATATGAATACAAGTTATGTTTTTTCAGGGCTGCACAACCTTTCCAAAGTGCATTATAGCAATTTAAGTACGTCTTGAAATGCAATCACTGCTGTAATGTAGGAAAGTGTGGCTGCCAATTTTGTACACGGTTAGCTGAGGGATTAAAAAAAGAACATAAGAAATCGGAGCAGGGGTAGACCATTCGGCCTCTTGAGCTTGTTCTGCCATTCAATATGAACATGCCTAATATTCTGCCCATCAGCTCCCCACATCTCTTGATTCCCTTTAAAGCTGTCTATCTCAGCTTTAAATATATTCAATGATGGAGCATCCACAACCCTCTGGGGTAGAGAATTCCAAAGATTCACAACCCTCTGGGTAAAAGCATTTCTCCACATCTCATTCCTAAATGATCACCCCCTTTTCTTGAGACTGTGTCCCCATGATCTAGATTCTGCAGCCTATGCAAACAACCCCTCAGTGACTAATCTGTCGGTCTCCTTATGAATCTTGAATGTTTCAATTAGTTCATCTCTCATTCTTCTAAACTCCAGAGAGTATAGACCCAACTTACTCAGCCTCACATCGTACAATAACTCTCTCATCCCGAGAACCAACCTAGTTAATACTGACCAGGAGACTGGGAAAGCTCTCCTGCTCTTCTTTGAATCGTACTGACAGATCTTTTACATCCACCGAAGAGGGCAGGTGGGATTTTGGTTTCACGTCTCAATTGAAAGGTGACACCTTTGACAGTGTTGCACTCCCCCTCAGTACCGCACTGATGTGTCAACTTTAATTCAGGTCTCTGGAGTAAGACTTAAAAGCACAGTAGGAATTGGTAGCTGAGGGATGTCTACAGTGTGTAATAAAATACCTTCCACTTTTGGCAGTAAACATTAGCATCAAATGTTACCAGATCATGTATAGCACAACCAACACCAAGCCAAAGCTCTTTTGCTCTGTAATGGCTATGATGTGTAACAACATTATAAACTAATTCTTGAATGTAACTACAGAGTCACGACAGAAAGAGACCTGAGCAATTCTTCCCCAATTACATTTTAACTCCATGCTTTATTTCACCAGTTTGATTTTCGTTGCCATGTTTCTCACTGAGGCAAACTTCTAATTTCAATAACCGAGCTAAGCAATTCAGTACCAATTTGTGCTGAATTACAAATCTTCCACATTACAGGCTCACATCCTAGAGGAAATGATCTGCGACTGTTCTTGCTCACATAAGGGCACAAAGTGAAATGATTGTGTAAACCAGCGGCATAAAACCACCCAAAACATCACACCAAACAGCACCTACATTTGATTGTGTCTCAGAAACACCAGAGAGAGAGCTGATGTGGTGAAGATGTCAGCCTTGGCACAGTGGTGGCACTTCTGCCCCCTGAATCTGAAGATTGTGGGTTCAAACTTTATTGAGGGATTTAAGTATTTAATCTAGGCTGACACTTCAGGAAGTGTTGCACAGTTGCAGATGTTGTTTTTCAGGTGAGGTATCCAACCAAAGCCCTCTCTGCCCATTCAGGAGGATGTAAAATATCCCAGAACAGCGCCAGGAACCCGGGTTCAATTCCAGCCTTGGGTGACTGTCTGTGTAGAGTTTGCACGTTCTCCCCGTGTCTGTGTGGGTTTCCTCCGGGTGCTCCGGTTTCCTCCGACAGTGCAAAGATGTGCGGGTTAGGTTGATTGGCCATGCTAAATTGACCGTAGTGTCAGGGGATTAACAGGATAAATGTGTGGGGTTACGGGAATAGGGTTTCGGTGGGATTGTGGTCGGTGCAAGCTCGATGGGCCGAATGGCCTCCCTCTGCACCGTAGGGATTCTATGATTCTATAATTAAATGAAGAGGAGCAGGGGAATTTTCCCAGTGTCCTGTACAATGGCGATCCCTCAACAACCAACTGCAAAATAGATCAAATCTTTTACATCACTGCTGTTTGTGGGACCCTGCAAATTGGCTGCCACCTTTCCCTGTGTTACAGCAGTGACCACATTTCAAAAAGGACTTAATTAGCTGTAAAATGCTTGGGGATTCCCTGAGGTTCTGATGGGTGCTTTATAATTGGTCATGCTTGGGGTGTTCTGTGAATAATGAGATTCAAACAAACCGCGCAAAATAAAGCTCCACTGATGCTAAGGTGGATCAGGGAGCAGCACTCCACTCCCAAATGGAGGAGGGAAAATGTGATGGAGTCTCTCCAGCACTGAGCATCATTCGAAAAACACAATTTCCAAGAAAAATACATTTCCTCGGTGGGAAAGATCGAGGGGGCTTCATAGTTTACTCCTGTTCCTATATTTCTAAGAAATTAGGATAATTTATGCTCGGCAATATTTTTGTGATGCTTGTTAGATAGTTATTCAATAGCTAACAGCTACATTTAATGCAATATAATAACCATTCACACCGCGCCAGCCGACGATAACAGCTTTCTCCAGCCATTTCAATAAAAATATAGTTACAGCTATAAGGTGACAAAATTGCTGATTTGTACTCATTAACTCAACCCATGCTAGATTCATTCACATCCACCGGCAAGCCGAAAATAAGCACAGACAAGTGCTTGGGAGAGCAAATCACTTATGATTCTGCTCTAAGTATGCATGACAGAGAAAGCCCCCAAGACGAATTGAAACTCCCCCAAAGTCAAAGGAAATATATTTAATGACAGCTTCAATGTCACAGATTTCACTCCGAGGGAAAAAATAAATCAGACACATAATCAGCTGCTTTACAAGTGTCAGTCTTATCTCTGGTGACAGTCTCACTACTGAGTCACAATGTTGTGGCTTCCAAAGTCCCACCGCTAAGGTTTGAGATATCACAGCTTTAAGAAGCCGGGTGGTCTGGCTAACATGTAACTCATAATGCACAACAAAAAGGATGATTAACTAATGCTTGTGCACAAATGGATTGGAGAATTTCTTACAACAGCGAATAGGCAATTTAAAGGAACATTTAGTTTAGTGTAAAGCCCTCTGGGATATGTATTGAGTTGATGAAAATCCGTATAAGAAACGCCAATCTCCACTTTAAATGGTCTCAAACTATCCTGGATGCAAACCGACTTCCACAAACCAACGGAAAAGGCAATTTCAGAACATTTAATGTTTTGTTTGGGGGGGGGTGAAGGTGGAAGAAATTTACACAAGTAACAATAATCACTCATTTCATATTAACACTCGCTGAGCCTGGAGAATCCGGGATGTCTTTTTTGTTTAAGAAACGTGAATTTTTAAAAAAATCTGGAACAAAGGGGAATTTGGAGGATTTTTTCCCCCCAAACTAATCTCCCCCGGTTATTATCCCGAATAACAAGGGGAGGGTGGCAGGGAGGGAGGGGATGTTCTTTGTTTTAAGAGTCATAGACATTTCCCCATTGAAGGACTGCACTGGTGTCTATGTCGATATGTATGTATATCATTATCCATGGGCAAGGGGCACTCCTACCAAAGCTATTTAGCTGAATTCTTCATATTGTACTTTTAGATGGTTTAAGTGCAAACAAATCAAGAGAGATGAAAGTCTATCTTTGTCTTGTTGTCCTGACCCTTACCTTTGGAGATGAGGTGGTCAATGTCCCGGTCGATGCCCATGTAGTAACATTTTCTCCAGAGACCCGTGTAGGTGGCGAACAGAGGGCGGGCGCAATCCGACTCGAAGACGCCGAGCCCCAACACCGAGCGCCAGTTCTCCAGCAGATCCTGCTCGCTGGCCGGGGGTAGCCGGTGCGAGGAGGCTCCGGTGGCCGGAGCTGGGCTGCCCGGGAAGGAGGCCGCCTCCTCCGGCTGGCTGCGCTCCCGCAGCGGCAGGTTGTAGATGGGCATCACTCGCTGCTGCTCCTCGCCGCCGCTCTCCAGCCTTTGACCATCGCAGCTCTGCCGGTGCCTCCGGGTGTCCGTCTCGTACCAGTGGTCGGTGAAGATCGCCGTGGTGAGCAGCAGGAGAGCCGAGCCGCTCAGGAACAGGCTGATGGAGGTGATCCAGCCCCGCTTCTCCATCTCGCTCAGTTTGCCCCCAGCATTGACTACCCCTCCCTTGTCTTGTCCCAGGCAACGCCGCCCTCCAATGCCAGCGATTTCTTTCTTCCCCCCCCTCCCTTTTCCTCCCTCTTGTCTTCCCCCACTTTCTACAAAGCCTACAACCTCACCCAGGCGCTGGGCACACGCTCCTGATTTCATTTGTCATTTGTCCGGACTCAGCGTTGTTACAGTGGCTTGGAGAGACATGGGCAACCTTTGCAGAGGGACTAACTGACAGTCTGAGGCTAGCTCTGTACTCACTGGCTTTGCCTGCAGACAATCACATTCCCCCCCCCCCCCCCCCCCTCACTGGCAGCACTCCAGCTGTTACTTCTGTCTTTTTTCTTCCCCTCTCTTTCGGTGTGAGAGTACCAAACAACCTCTAAAACACCCCCTCCCCTCTACCACACACCTGAGAATGCAACACCAAATCCAATTTTAATATAAGTTTCCAGTTTAAAACTCTCCCATCTGGCTCATTGGCACCACAAACTCTGCTCTCTTGAGTCACAAGGAGGCTCCCTCTGAGGACATCTGACCTACCTGGGCAGCACTGAGGGAGTGCTGCACTGTCAGAAGTGCTGGTCACAATTTTACCGACCTGCCCGTCACGGGAATCGGAGCATTAAGGGGCGGACCATGGAAAGGTCCGGGGACCTCAGGCAGGATTTTCCAGTTTCGGGTCGAGTGAGGCCATAAAATCCCGCCACTGTCTTTCCAAGTTTGATTTTGAACTGGAACCCTGCTGACTCTCAAATGGGTATAAAAGATCCCATGGCCCTATTTTAAAGAAGCACGGGGTGGGTCAGCTCCATGTGCTGGTCAATATTTATCTCTCCACCAATATTTCTAATGTAGATTACCCAACCATTACCAAATTAATGTTTGTGGAAGGTTATTGGGCACAAAATGGCTGTGGCATTTCCTGCATTATAATTCCTACATTTCAAAGTCATTTATTGACTGCAAAGAGCATTTGGAAATTTTTGAAATCATGGAAGGTTATATGGAAATGCAAAACTTTATTTTCTTTTTTTATCATGATCATCTGCGGCAAAGTTCATTAAGCTATAAAAATAATCTTTCTCGATCAAAGGAGACGATATTGTGTATCGCCTTTTTATGAGACACTTTCCATTCAAAAATATGCAATACGTCACCTGGGGCAAACTAAGTGCATCTGACTGCAAATAAATATCAACCCAGGGCAATTTACAAATCCTGCCTATCACACATTCAGCTCCTGAAACCATTACCATGACAACGTGCAACCAGTGGGAAAAAAATCAAGGTACAGCACCATAAGGAAACAACAGACTATGCTGCTATAAATATATCCATACTCCCCCTCCCCCATACATTTAAACTAAGACTTAACTCTTAATGGTTGATTTTATTTTTAAAAAATCTTTAATGTTTCACTGAAAATGTAGATTTTAAATGCCAGAGTATCTTAGTATTTCAAATTAAATTAAAATGCCAAAAATATTAAGACAGCATACAGTATAACCATGGAGGTGCAGGATGAGTCGAAAAGGATGTTACAAAGACATATGGGATCCTTGACTTTATAAATATTGTGGCAGCTTAGGTATAAAAGCAAGGAAGTTATACTTTATAAAACACTGGCTAGGCCCCAGCTGGAGTATTGTGGATAGTTGTGGGTACGACATTTTGGGAAGGATGTCAAAGGCTTAGAGAGGATGCAGAGAATGGTACTGGGGATGAAAGACTTCAATCAGGCAGAGAAACTGCGGTTGTTCTTCCACACCAGGCCATCTGTCTTTTGTTCTTAAAGTTGCTACTTTTTGTTGCAGTTTCTACATTCTCCCTCCTTTCAGTTCTGACAAAGAGTCGATGGACTCGAAACATTAACTCTGCTTCTCTCCTGATAGATGCTGGCAGACCCTGCTGAGTTTTTCCAGCATCCGCTCTGTTCTTGTTGAATGAGAGAAGATTTGATACAAGTGCTCAGATTTTTAAGGGTTTTGATAGAGTAAATACTGAGAACCCATTCTGAGTGGCAAAGGAGTTGGTAACCAGAGGGAACTGATTTGATTGCAAAAGAACCAGACGTAACATGAAGAAGAACATTTTTTCGCAATGTGTTGTTATGATCCAGAATGCACTGCTTGAAAGGATGGTGGAAACTGATTCAGTAACAACTTTCGAAACTAGAATGGCAAAATATTTGAAAATGAAACATTGAGTGGGACTAGCTGGATAGCTCTATCAAAGAGACAGCCAAAGGATGATGGGTTGAATGGCCTCCTGTGTGCTATATCATTCTATGCTTGCATGCTTCAATGCTCTAAGCAAATTTCACATGCAACAAGTTTCGTGACCAGATCAGTCATGAACTTATTGAACAACAAACAACAAAGAACAAAGAACAATACAGCACAGGAACAGGCCCTTCGGCCCTCCAAGCCCACGCTGCTCCCTGGTCCAAACTAGACCATTCTTTTGTATCCCTCCATTCCCACTCCGTTCATATGGCTGTCTAGATAAGTCTTAAACGTTCCCAGTGTGTCCTCCTCCACCACCTTGCCTGGCAGCGCATTCCAGCCCCCACCACCCTCTGTGTAAAATATGTCCGTCTGATATCTGTGTTAAATTGAATGGTGGAGCAGGATCCAGGAGCCAATTGGCTCACTCCTACTCTTAGCCGTTTGGTTCTTAACAACTCCTATTTATATAGCACCTTTAACATAGTAAAGTGTCTCAAGGCATTCCCGGAATCTTTCTTAAAAAAACATTGATAGCAAACCATTTAAGAAGATAATCTTATAGGTGACCAAAATCAGGGTGCTAAATGTTTTAAGGAACATCTTACAGGAAGAGAGTAAGATAGAGAGACAGAGAGGTTTAGGAAGGGAATGTTAGAGCTTAGGCCTTGGCAGTTGTAGACGTGGCCTATGGGAGGGTGATGAAAACCAGGGTTGCACAAGAAGTTTAGAATTGGAGGACAGCAGAAATCTTGGAGATTGATCCTCAAATCAGTGGAGGAGGTTAACAGAAATAGAAAGGTGTGAGGTTATGGAAGGACTTGAAAACAAGAAAGATGATTTGAATATCATGTTGAAAGACAATATAGATATTTGAGCACAGGGTTGATGAGTAAATGGGATTTGGTGCAAATTAGGCAACTGGCATTTGAGTTTTGAATGAGCTCATGTTTAATGAGGGTGCAGGTTCTACAGGGCATACTTAACAAAATGGTCTCTGCAGTAGGAACACTTGAAGAAATGTTAGGACAGGAAATCAGAAAGATTCAACTTACCTTAGGATCTACAGCAAACTGGAAATTACTGACCAATGTGTATCACAACCAAAGATCAGAGGCCAAAAGGACGATCTAGACAAAACAGGTTTGTGAACACAGCAAAATATACACCAAATACATCAAACTGCATCAGAAATGTTCAAAAAAGTTTATTGGCTCGAGATGAAAGATCATGGATCTGAAGCATTATATCCAACATTCCTCTCGCCACACTTGCTGTCTGACCTGACCAGCTTTCTCCCTGTTTCTGTTCAAATTTCCAGCATGTGCAGGGTTTCTGTTCAATAGTGATTAGTGGACATATAAAAAAACACTTGTTTGGGAGGACAACGCCGGGAGCATAAATAATGGCAGCACTATACCATAGGGTCGCATAAATCACATGCATCAAGTCAGTGCCTTATTTTCTCCAGCCCATTAGATAGGGCCAGCCTATATACTAACATTGTCCTTTGTACAAATAGAAAATGAATCCTAACTATAAGGTGGCAGAATCATATTTAAAAGACTTCATAATATTAAAAATGAAAGGAATTTGTATTTATGTAGCACCTTTCACAATCTCAGGAGCTTTCAAAGAGCTTTACAGCTAATGAAGTATTTCTGACGTTTAGTCACTGCTGTAATGTAGGAAATATGGAAGTCAATTTGCACATGGCACAGCCCAAGTAGACAGTGAGGAGATACATGAATAAATCATCTGTTTTAGTGATGCCCTTGAGGAATATATCTTGGTCAGAACATTGGAAGCAACCCCTGTTGTCTCCATTGCCTTTCATACGTATATTTGAATTAAGAGCAATCTGTTCTTTCAGCCTGCTCTGTCAGTCGTGGCTGATCCCACTTTCTATATGATCATCAAATCTCTTGGTTCCCTTAGTATTCAAAAAAGTATCAATTACTGACATGAATGTACTCAACAACTGAGCATCCATAGCTCTCCTATGTAGAGGACCCTTTGAGTGAAGAATCAACTCATCATTGTCTTCATCTCATCCCAAAAAGGTTGCCTCCTCATTCTGAAATGGTTTTGGTCTTCTCAGTTAGGGGATACATCCTCCCAGTGTCTAGCTTTTAAAGAATTTTAATGTTCCATTGAGATCACCTCTCATTCTTCTAAACTCTAGGGAATATCAAATATATAATTCCCTCATCCTAGGCATTAGTCAACTGAAACCTCATTGCAGTCCCTTGAAGGCAAGTATATCCTTCAGGTACACAGCCCCATATAATTGCAGTAAGACTTCTTTACCCTTATACAGTACACTAGTCCCTTTGTAATAAAGGCCAAGATTCCATTTGCTCTCCTAATTATTTGTTGTACCTATGTACTGACTGACTGTGGTTTATCTACAAAGGTACCCAGAACCCTCTGAATACCAACATTTCCTAGTCTCTCACCATTCAAAAAAAAATTCTGTTTTTCTATTTTTTCTACCAAAGTGGATAACTTCATGTGCTCTTGCTCACTTACTTAACAGCCTTTGCAGTCTCTTTGCATCCTCCTGACAGCTTACTTTCCCACCTAACTTTGTGTTGTCAGCAACCTTGTGTACATTGCACTCAGACCTCTCATCCAAGCCATTGATATTGATTGTACATAGCTGAAGCCCATCACATGGGCATGTGATATCCCCATTAGTTACAGCCTACCAATCTGAATATGATCCATTTATCTTTACTCTGTTTTCTGACCATTAACTAACTCCAGTTCATGCTAATATATTAACCCAATCCCATAACTCTATTTTTGTAGTAATTTTGTAAGTTATGACACTTTATTGAATGCTTTATGAAATTTCAAATATATTACATCCACTAGCTCCCCCTTATCTACCCTGAGTTACAATGTCAAAAACCTCTTATAGATTTGTCAAACTTGATTTCCCTTGTACAAATCCATGTCAACTCTGTTCAAAGTGCCCTGTTATGATGTCCTTAATAATAGCTTACTAGTGAGCTATTATTAAGGACATCATAACAGGGCACTTTGAAAATATGATTGAACAGAGTTAACATGGATTTGTACAAGGGAAATCAAGTTTGACAAATCTATAAGAGGTTTTTGACATTGTAACTCGCAGGGTAGATAAGGGGGAGCCAGTGGATGTAATATATTTGAAATTTTATGTCAGGATAACTTACCTATAGTTACCCTGTTGTCTCTCCCACTTTTCTTGAAAAGTGCGATTACAGTTGTTACCTTACAAACAATGGGCAATGTTCCAAAATCTAGGGAATTCTGGAAGATAAAAACCATAGCATCTGCTATCTCTTTACCCAACTCTTTTGAAAATATTTAGTTGTCGGCCATCAGCTCCAGGGATTTGTTTTTTCCTACAGAATCATAGAATCCCTACAGTGCAGAAGAAGGCCATTCGGCCCATCAAGTCCATCATCAAGACTACCATTTGGTCCCATTTATTTCCCCAGTACTGTCTTATTTCTCTATTTTTTAAAAGTTCATCATTCATACGAGACCCTTAGATTTCCAGTCTTCCTGGATTGTTTTTGTGTGCCTTCTACCTTCTACTATGAAGACAATACGAAGCATTGTTTTAATATCTCTGCCACCGGTGGCTGGCCTGAAACTGATTTGCATCCTGCGAATAGGATGCAAATGAAAGCCCAATTGGAATCTTACCCCCACATCAAATAGGCCCAGAATAAAGCCTGCCCCTAGTGGTAACATGCTGCATGTGGGATAAACAGGCTGAAAGTGTGACTTCCTCCCACTGAGCGGTGAGGTAAGTTGGGCCTTTTTGGGCAGGGGGGAATCAGGCAGCCGAGGGAGAAGGGCAAGGGGGTGGGGGTGGCTGTTTGGCCAGGCAGACAGATACAAAGGGAGCAGGTAACATTTTGGCAGGTTATGGTCCCGATGTGCAAAGGACACCCCCTAAATGTTCTGCCCTTCCTTTCCAAAAATATTTTTAAAAACAGCCTGCCCACTCCCATTTGTCTACATATGACAGGGGTAGTATGAAATGTGGGTCAATTGGCATGGTAACAAGCTTAATTATTGCCTGTTCATTATCTATTTGAAACAGCAGTTACACCCACCCACCCACCATATTATGGGGACCAGATCAGGGCTGGGTGGGGACGCAATGGGCATGCCCCCCTTTGTATTTTACTTGCACCCGCCCTGCTTTCCTGCTGTAAAGATGGCCAGTGAGCATGTGGAGGCTGGGGGAGGAGGGTTGTAAAATCCAGCCCATAGACATTGGTGAAATAAAAACTAGCTTTAAAAATATTGGATTATAAAGGGTAATGATAAAGGACACTATGTAAATATAGCAGAAGAAAACACTAACCACTCACTGTAGAAGAATTAAGAGAGAAACTAAAAGCAACAAAATTCCAGACTGCATAAATGTCTGGACACAAAATGTTACCAAATCACAGTTCACTGAACTAAACATAGCAACAACACATACCAGACGTCCTAATTTGCTGTAGCTATGCAAAGTCTATTTTTGTCTCTAATGAAAGAAAATCACACGGTAGAACGTTGAAACAAAAAAATGCAAGCACTTATTTTAATTCGGTTGCTATGTTCCCTTAGTAATTTCAAGCATGAGAAAGATTTAAAAAGAACATTTGTCAATTCGCACATAAAAATAAAAAAATAGGAGGGTTCATTAAGACAGTCAGCAGCCTGAGCAAGGCAGACCAAAGAAAGTCCTACATTCAACCACCAGTCTTTGCTGAATTAACTCAATACCAAGTCCTCTTCACCCATCACCCCTGTGCTTGCCCATCCATATTGGCTCCTGGTCTGGCAATGCCACAGATTTAACATTCTAACCCTTGCATCCAAATCCTCCAATGGCCCCACCTATCCCCTCCACCACCCCCACCCACCTGCCTCCCTCTCTATAAGCTGTTCCAGTGTTACAACTCTCCAAGATCCTAACATTCCTCCAATTCTGGCCTTTTGCACATCCCAGATTTCTAGCGTTCCTTCACTGTCGGAGACACCTTCAGCTGCCTGGGCCCGAAGTTCTGAAAAGTGGAGGGGAGGGGACTTATCTGATTGCTGGGACCAATAACAGCTGAAAATGGATTTTCAGATGATGGACAGATACATGATCACACTGTTTCTCCATTGATGTGAGTATTGGCTGTGTGTGTATATCCCTGTATATACTTTTGTAAGCGCAATAATTGATATTCATACTCATGCCATCACTATTTCCACCTCTGTAACATCAGCCCTCCATTAGCTCACCTATTTCTGAAACCTTCATTCATGCCTTCACTACATCTAGGCTTGACTATCAATACATTTCTGGCTGGTCTCCCACATTCTGTCAACTTGATTATTTGATTTTAAAATTCTGTTTGCAAATCCCTTCGTGGCCTTGCTCTTCCTTATCTCTGCCGGCCCCACAAACCTCAAGATATCTGCACTCCTCTAATTCTGGCCTCTGATTTTAACTTACTCCCTCACTGGTGGCTGTGTCCACTGTTGCCTCGGTCCCAAGCTTTTGGTTATCTAACCTAATGTGTGGAATTTTACGACCTCATCGCGCCCGTTTTACGGCGGGAATTGCACGTGATGCGACTAATGGGAATGGTGCCCAGCGGGGGGGGGGTTGTTTCTTGGCAGCCATGTTGCATTTTGGGGGCTTAAAGTGTGTGAAGGGGTGGGGGACTGTTGTTTGTTGTTCATGGGTCCAACCTTGGACTCTCAACATGGACCCGGTTCAGAACGCTGACCTTGGGTTTAAGCACTGACTCTGGGTCTTAGTGCTGGCAGCAGCAAGCACAGTTGCAGGTGGGGGATGGGCTGGAAATTCTCTGAAGTGGCAGTGCTGCAGCCTCAGGTGCTGTCAAACAGCAATGTCTAGGGCCACTACTGCATGGGTTCTGGGTGTGTGTTTGTGAGTGGGGAGACTGCGGGGGCTGTGTTGCCATTCTGGGATCTGTGGAGAAACAGGGATTGTGTGTTGCTGGGGGTCTGTGAGGGGTTATGGAGTGTGTTTTGCTGGGGGTCTGTGGGGGGGGCGGGGTTATGGGGAGTGTGTGTTGGCTGGGGAGCTGTGGGGGGGTATTGGGGGTGTGTGTTGCTGGGGAGCTGTGGAGGGGATGAGGAGTGTGTGTTGCTGGGGGTCTGTGGGGGGGATATGGGGAGTGTGTGTTGCTGGGGCCTGTGGAGGGGTATGGGGAGTGTGTGTTGCCGGGGAGCTGTGGGAGGGGTATTGGGGGGGTGTGTTGCTGGGGAGCTGTGGAGGGTATGAGGAGTGTGTGTTGCTGGGGGTCTGTGGGGGGATATGAGGAGTGTGTGTTGCTGGGGGCCGTGGGGGGGGGGGAGGGTATGGGGAGTGTGTGTTGCTGGGGGCCTGTGGGGGGTATGGGGAGTGTGTGTTGCTGGGAGTGTGTTGGGGGGGTATGGGGAGTGTGTGTTGCTGGAGGTTAGGGGAGTGGGTATTGCTGGGGGCCTGTGGGAGGGGGGAGGTATGGGGAGTGTGTGTTGCTGGGGGCCTGTGGGGGGTATGGGGAGTGTGTGTTGCTGGGAGTGTGTTGGGGGGGTATGGGGAGTGTGTGTTGCTGGGGGTGTGTGGGGGGATATGGGGAGTGTGTGTTGCTGGGGGTTAGGGGAGTGTGTGTTGCTGGGGGCCTGTGGGGGGGTTTGGGGGAGTGGGTATGAGGAGTGTGTGTTCCTGGGGGTCTGTGGGGAGGGGGTATGGAGAGTGTGTGTTGTTGTGGGCCTGTGGGGGTGTATGGGGAGTGTGTGTTGCTGAGGGCTGTGGGGGGGGGGGGGGGGGGTACGGGGAGTGTGTGTTGCTGGGGGGGGGGTATGGGGAGTGTGTGGTGCTGGGGGTGGGGGAGTGGGTATGGGGAGTGTGTGTTGCTGGGGGGCTGTGGGGGGGTACGGGGAGTGTGTGTTGCTGAGGGGCTGTGGGGGTCTATGGGGTGTGTGTGTTGCCTGGGGGCTGTGGGGGGGGAGTAGTGTGTGTTGCCTGGGGCTATGGGGGGGTATAGGGAGTGTGTGTTGCTGGGGGTCTGTGGGGGGTATGGGGAGTGTGTGTTGCTGGGGGTCTGTGGGGGAGTGTGTATTGCTGGGGGTCTGTGGGGGGTATGGGGAGTGTGTGTTGCTGGGGGTCTGTGGGGGAGTATGTGTTGCTGGGGGTCTGTGGGGGGTATGGGGAGTGTGTGTTGCCTCGGGGCTGTGGGGGAGTATGGGGAGTGTGTGTTGCTGGGGGTCTGTGGGAGGTATGGGGAGTGTGTGTTGCTGGGGGTCTGTGAGGGAGTATGGGGAGTGTGTGTTGCCTCGGGGCTGTGGGGGAGTATGGGGAGTGTGTGTTGCTGGGGGTCTGTGGGGGAGTATGGGGAGTGTGTGTTGCCTCGGGGCTGTGGGGGAGTATGGGGAGTGTGTGTTGCTGGGGGTCTGTGGGGGGTATGGGGAGTGTGTGTTGCCTCGGGGCTGTGGGGGAGTATGGGGAGTGTGTGTTGCTGGGGGTCTGTGGGGGGTATGGGGAGTGTGTGTTGCCTCGGGGCTGTGGGGGAGTATGGGGAGTGTGTGTTGCTGGGAGTCTGTGAGGGAGTATGGGGAGTGTGTGTTGCTGGGGGTCTGTGAGGGAGTATGGGGAGTGTGTGTTGCTGGGGGTCTGTGAGGGAGTATGGGGAGTGTGTGTTGCTGGGGGTCTGTGAGGGAGTATGGGGAGTGTGTGTTGCTGGGAGTCTGTGGGGGAGGGGGGGGTATGGACAGTGTGTGTTACTGGGCTGGGGGCGAGAAGAGTTCTTTAACCTCTCCATCTGTCTCCCCCCTTCCCCAAATGTTCCCCCTCTTCAGATTGACGAGATGGCATTTAAGATGCAACCCAATGATCTTGCTGTTCTTTTGGTTGCTGCTGGAGCTGAGGAGGAGGAGCTGGAGGATGAATTGCGGGTGGAGGAGGCCCAGGCCTTACCACTTGCAGGAGTAGAGGGAGATGGCTGCCGGAGGCAGGACTGCCATTCACCCCGAGGGGGTGGGGGGTGCAGGAAAAGGAGAGGGCGGAGACCCCGGCAGTTCTGCAAGCAAGTATCCTTCAAGCAACTGTCTCCGGATCAAATGGAGACATTGCGCACCTGTGCCATTTGTTGCAAGTTGGCGTTGGGGGGGAGGTGGGGGGTGGTGGGGGTGGAGGACGTGGGGGGGGGGGTATGTGGGGGTTGGCGGGAGGGGGGTGGGGGGAGTGGGCAGGCACTCACTCCCGGTGGCTGTGAAAGTGACGGCCGCCTTAAACTTTTACGCCATTGGGTCCTTCCAGACCACCAGTGGAGACCTTTGTGGCATTTACCAACCATCCATCCACAAGTTTGTCAAGGAGGTCACGGATGCCCTGTATGCCCCAGCTGGCCAGTATATTAAATTTGATCTGGACCAGTTAGTCACAGGTGTGGGGTGAAATAATATTTACAGTTGCCAATAATAGTGCTTTCAAAATAAGTGATAATATAAAAACATGTGAACATGAGACTTTAAAGTGCCTAAATATTCCATCTACCTAGTGTTGCCCTTCACTCATGCCATCTTAGTGCCGCTACAACTTCTTAACCTTACGTCGCCTGCCACTACGTCTCAGTGTCTCCCTGGGATGTACATCGCAAGGCGGCCAGTTGCCTACCGCATCCTGTGGCCTGTGATGCCCTTGGCAATCATCCTCTGGAGAGCCTGGATCTTGAGGGCCCCGGCCAGCTTCCAGGTGTCTGGGACGTTTCCATGACACTCTCTTCATCCCGCTGCTCCTGAGATGCCCTGGTGTCAGGAAGCGGGGAGCCAGAAGGTGTAGCCACAACCGCAGTGTCCTGAGTGGAAGGCCCTTCCTCTTTCTCGGGGTTCTGGTGGGCCCCTGGGTCACTCCATGGGACGGTGGTCCTTCTGCAGTGAGCCCCAGAAGCTCTGGCGTCACCTAGCCCTGCCAGTCCTGGAGGACCACCTGCTTTCTTGCCATGGTGGTCGAGTCCTCTGCGATGGCCCTCTGAGTCGGGGGCCACTTGTCAATGGCAGCAGCAAGTGCCGTCTGAGACTGGGCCACAGTCTGCAGCCCCTCAGCCATGACCCTCCGTGACTGGACCACGTTCTCAAGGGCTGCTGCCATAGCCCGCTGTGTCTCGGCGCTGTCCTGCTAGGTCTCCTGCAAACTCTTGAGCCTCTCAGCCATGGGCCGCAGAATCTCAAGAAGCCTGTTGAGACCCTCAGCTGTGGCCCACTGTGACTGCAGTAAGAAGTCTCACAACACCATTGCAGATGGGACTGGAAAATCCCAGCTACTGTATGTGCACAGCTCCTGTTTATAAGTACCTACAGATTGTAATTTATTTGTGTTAAATAGCTCTATGGATGTTCTTCCATCATTTCCTTGTGCATTAGGCACTGAAAGTAAGTGCGCAGGTAAAGCACCAAAAAAAACCCAAATGGTATGTTGGCCTTCATAGCGAGAGATATTGAGTATACTGCAATTGTATAGGGTATTGATGAGGCCACACCTGGAGTATTGTGTGCAGTTTTGGTAAACTTATCTGAGGAAGGATGTCCTTTCTATAGAGGGAGTGCAGCGAAGGTTTACCAGGCTGATTCCTGGGATGGCAGGTCTGTCATATGAGGAGAGCTTAAATTGGTTAGGATTATATTCATTGGAGTTTAGATCTCATAGAAAATTATAAAATTCTAACAGGGTTAGACAGGGTAGATTCAGAAAGAATATTCCTGATGGTGGGGGAGTCCAGAACTAGAGGTCATAGTTTAAGGATAAGGGGTAAATCTTTTAGGACTGAGGTGAGGAGAAATTTCTTCACTTAGAGCATGGTGAATGTTCAGAATTCACTATGACAGAATGCAGTTGAGGCCAAAACGTTTCAAGAAGAAATTAGATATAGCTCTTGGGGCTAAAGGGATCAAGAGGTATGGGGGAAGGGGGGTATCAAGATTTTGAATTTGATGATCAGCCATGATCAAAATGAATGGCGGAGCAGGCTCGAAGGGCCAAATGGCCTCACTCCTGCTTCTAGTTTCTATGTTTCCAGAATATGTACAGAATGTTTTCACTCGCAGCAGTGATCAAAGATGCTGTAACACTATAATTAATTAAATTATTCAAAATATAGAGGAAGGTAGCTGTCAATTCGATTAATTAAATGGTGCTTAGCATTTAGGTTTTAGAAATAATAATCAGGGGGAAAAAAATCAACCAGCACTTGGAGAGTTTTGAATTAATTAAGAGGAGCCAGCACAGATTTGTAAAAGACAGACTGTGTTTGACTAATCTAATTGATTTTTTTCATGAAGTAACAGAGAAGGCTGATGAAGGCAATGCAAGGAAATGGAGAAGGTGCAGAGGAGATTTATCAAAATGTTTCAGGGGCTGAAGAATTTTAGTTGCAAGGTTAGGTTGGAGAAGCTGGAGTTATTCTCCTTGGAGCATTGGAAGTTGAGAGGTGATTTGATAGAGGTGCACAAGATTATGGCAGGTTCAGATAAGGTGGACAAAGAAAAAATGTTCCCAATAGCTGATGGTACACAGAGGGACATTGTTTTCAGGTTTTTGAACAAGAGATACAAGAGGTTGTGAGGATTGTTTTTTACACAGCAAGTGGTAAGGACCTAGAACTCACTACCAATGAGGGTGGTGGAAGCAGATTTGCTTATTTCAAAATGAAATTTGATGGGGACATGAGGGGTTAGAGCAGGGGAATGGAACTGACTGGAATACTCCACAGAGAGCTGGCATGGACTTCATGAACGAATGGTCTCCTTCTATTCCATTATGACTCTACGGGTGGAATGTTCCGACCATTCACGTCAGTGGGATTCTCTGGTCCCGCTGCAGTGAGCAGAGCTGAGCACCAAATTCTCCATCCTCGTTTGCAGCGGTGACGCAGCGTGAGGGGCTGGAAAACTCTGGCCTACAACTCTACTTCATCAAAAGCAAAATACTGAGGAATACGAAATAAGAAACGGAAAATTCTGGAAACCCTCAGCATGTTAGGCAGTGAGTAGCATTTCAAGTCAATAACCTTTCATCAGAATAGGTTCTACTTTGTGTTTTGTCTAATCTTTGATCGTCACCCACATAAAATTAAAGGATTATTTTTATAATTTAACATGATTGGTACTGTACAAAAATGCTATCAATAGCCTGTTGATTACCAGAATTGCTCTCAAGTGTTCTGACAACACTCACTCTCAGCTTCTAAATCTTGCAGGATGTTAAGTACCACAGAGAAATGTAATTCCAGAGGTTACTAGCTTGCTTATATATATATATAAATTGGATATTCCTAGAGCTATGTCTTTGGCTGTGCAAATTATGGCTATTTCCCTGTTTAATACTGTATGATGTCTCTCACCCACATACATAGAGACAGGCTGTCAAAACCATTCTCAACACAATGACTGAAAAAGAGAAACGAGGTGACACATGTGGTAAGAGAGAGAAAGAGTGAAAAGCATCCTGACAGTTACAGACTGAGAGAGAAATGCTATTACATTTTTGCCTTTGGATTTCCCAGCTCTACACTATGCAAGAAAAGGTCTCCATCTGGGGAAATGAAGCTGCGATGAACAGAGCAAACATCTTTTATTTATTTTAAAAACAGTTTCAAGAAAAAAATCCAAATTCCTGCTTCTGCTTTCTGAAGGAGTAATCTTTCCCAGGGCATAATTCCATAGATACAATTCGATGGATATAAATACATGGATATAATTGCATGGATCCGGATACATGGATATGGTCCCATGGATAAAGTTCCTGATTATGGTTGCATGGATACAGTTGCATGATACGGATCCAAGAATGGAGTTGCATGAGTATTGTTCCAATGGATACAATTCCATGGAAATAATTTATTGGATAAAGTTCTGCAGATATAGCTGCTGATTGGTATTTGCTGTGATTACTGATTAATGTCATCAATGGCTGCTCCCTTTCCACAGGTAGGAAGAGAAGCAAGCAGTTGGTGGAATGACCCCCCACCCTCAACTATATGCTGCCTGGATCTCTGGATAGCTATGTGGGGTGCCTTCAGCTTGCAGGGAGCCCAGAAGTTCAGGTTTTCCCACATGCTATGGAGCTCTAACCCCTCAGTACGTATGTGGCATCACTGACTGGTGCCCTGCTTGGAAGTCAACTTGGATTGACAGACATGGTTTCCAGTCAGACAGTGAACATGGGACAAGAGGCTGTAGACCAGGTAGGTATGGTCCCTGATTGAATGAGTGGGGGTGAGTGTCCGGTGTCAGATCACAGGATGGGGTGTCTGATCGCTGTGGGGGTGTCAGAAGATTAGAGGCCAGTAGAAGGTCAGAGGCCAGGGAGTTGGGGGTGTAACTGGAGGCCTCAGCATGGGGATTGGAACAGATAGGTGGGTTGGCTTGGATTTGGGATCAGAGCCTTTGGAGACGGTAAAGGCTTGGGGGAGGTCATGGCTTGAGGGATGGGAGGGTGGGGGAGGGAGAGGGGACCATAGGTCCCAGGTTTGGAGGTCATGGGCTTCCATGTGAGGGGGATTTTGGAAGCTTCATCCAGGTGGTTGAGATCAAATTCCTTGGCATGGGGCAAGTTGTGGGGAAATTTGAAGGGTCAGGTGAATTTCCAATGGCAGGTATTTGGTGAGGAATGTACATTGGAAGTAAATAGAAAGGCACTGATCCTGCATCCAACAGTCCCGGCTTCCCTGTGGCTGTGGGTTTCTTGAGGCCCAGGAGATCTGACCCTCCATAGTTAAATTTGAAATGTGCATAAATATGAGGCCCGCAGCCTCAACAGACCATGGAATTAGTTACCTGCTCCTCCATCTCCCTGTTGTTAAAAGCAGAATTGGGCAAGTTGGAGGTGGGTTGTAGTCAGAACTCAAATTTTTAATACTACAACCTCTCATGTCCAAACTCACCCATTCTTTTGAGGTTGAAATCCGCTGTCCCAACCCCAAGTTCTATATTCATGCACATTGTAGCAAGAGTGACTAGAGATCGTGGAAAAATGGGATCCTTACTGATAATTCTCCTTCACTGGAAAAAAGTATGTTATTTCATACTTGTCCCTACACCATCGGGCTACTGAAAGGGCCACAAGAGCTTTCAAAAAAGGAATAGGGCGTTCAGTCGAAGAAGGTCAATTATCCTCATTGGAAAGAAATCCATCAATTCTATCCACTCCAGAAAGTTTTAAAATGATCTCTTTGTACAGTTGCTACTCTGGTAATTTAGTTTATATTTCGATTACCTTTTTAGTCAAAATGTTCCACCTCATTTCATTCCTTACTTGCAACTTGTTAATTTTTAACATTTGTCCTCCAGTATTGTCCTCCATCATGGTTAATGATTTACCTGGTTCAGGTCCATAGTCAGTTTTTAATTAATTCATCTCTGAGTCTCCTATTTTCCAAGTTTAACAGACTCAACTTCTTTAACCTTTCCTCATGCCTAAAGTCCCATGTAGCGGAAAGCACACTCTGAGGTGTGTCCGCTGGAACTGCCGCAAGGTTTTCGAGGCTGTTTCAGAGATGGTATTATGGTGGGGCACAGCCTCAGCCTGCTCATTTAAGGCCATCAATGTAAAGTAGGTGGAGCTTGGGTGGAGCCTCTCCAGACTGGGAGCAACCTTGGCCTGGCTCTCAGTCAGGACCTGATATCGCATTAGCGGAGGTATGCCCAATCTTATCAGTCATACCTCCCCATTATTAGAGAGAGGTGGACCTCAACCCCCCAAAGATCTCTGCCGGGAATTATTCCCTTTATTTTTAAAATTTGACACAAGCAGAGGGATTTTCTGGCCGCGCTCGCCCCTAAACCAGAAATTCCCGTCTGAGGTCAACTGATCTTTGCATGGTACACACACACACACACACACACACGCTACGATTCCCGGGCAGCACCCTTATCTTTCTGGACAAGGATCAAAACCTCCCTGTTCCCAACAAGCTGCCAGCGGCAAGTCCAGTTTCTTCAGTGGGGGATCATGGCACCATCACTCCCAAACCTCCAATTGTGGCTCCTACATTTAATGTGATCAGGCACAGAGATCGGTAGTTGACACAATCCCAACCATTTAATGATCTTATGCTCATTACAACATGAACCTTGCCCGATTCCGTGGCGGGCAGGGTGGTAGAATTCCGGTGAATATGTGACAAATTTCAGATCCGCCAGGTTTCTGCCCGGTACAAAAACTGGCCTAAATTCTGGACATGGGAATGGCGGCAATGGGGAGGACAGGGAATGATGGTGATTTTTCTGCTCGCTTTCCTATATCAAAACATATCCTGCCCCTGCAATCACTATTGGACTTCAATGCCAGAGTTGGAAAGGACACAGACCTCTGGGAAGATGTAATGGGCAGAGAGGGGTTAAGGATATCCAACACCAATGGCACTCTGCTCCTGACAAAATGCCTCAAACATGGCCTTTTCATAATCAACACCTTGTTCCATCAGAGGGACAAGGCCCTCATGGAAACACCCTTGCTCCAAGCACTGGTACCCGCTTGACTACATCATTCTGAATGAGGGACCGCAACGACATGTGCATCACCCACACCATGACAGGAGCCGACGACTGCCGGATGGACCACCGTCTAATCCACTCTGTGATCAACATCAATGTAGCCCCAAAGCAGTGGCAGCAACAGAAACAATGCCGCAGGAAAATCAACACTAAAGCACTCAGAGACCCTGACTCAGCCAGAACTTCACTGTCAATCTGTTGACCCCCAATCGGTGACCGAGTGGCGCAGAGTGTCCACAGCACCTGTGAAGAGTCGCTTGATCACTGGACTAGGAAACACCAAGACTACTTCAATAACCAGGAGATCCAGGAGCTGATAGGCCACAAGCGCAAAGCTTTTCTGAACCTAAAATAGCAATCCAACTTGAGAGCTAGAAAGCAGCTCTACAGACAGCTGAAGGCAAAAAACCTGCAACCTAAAGAACAGATGGCAGGCGGAGAAAACGCAGGAGATTCAGCAGTTAGCCAACAATCATGACGCATGAGGTTTCTTTAATACAGTCAAGACCAGTTATGGCCCAAGCACCCAAGGCTCATCCCACTACTGGCCATGAATGGAGAGGTGCTCATCAAGAACAGAGAGGCAGCCAGTGCTTACTGGAAGGAGCACTTCAAAGACCTCCTTAACAGAGAATCTGTCTTCAACACAAGTGTCCTCAACATGATTTAAGTAGTTGCTTGTTTGCTTTAAGAGGTAATCACATGATTTGATGGCACTGTCATGAGGGTGTTTCACAGGCTGATGTTTAGTTTTGGTTTCTGTTCTGTGCAGTGCAGAGAACATCCCCTAGAATGAACCTGTTGTGTGTTACAAATCTACATATGCAAACCACATCTTTTTCTTTTTGTTTAAAACACACAACCTCTAGCATAGTTAGGACATTACAGACTCCATCCAGCATCATGCTACCCACCACCATTTCAGCACAATCCCAACATAGCACAAGGTAGAAAAGGCCACAGCTAAAAGAGCAACAGTGCATCAGGAGCAGATGGAATCCCCTGCTGAAGCACTAAAACATGTCAGTATTGGTGCAAATACATGACCTCATTTCCCTTACCTGGAAGGAGGAGGACATGTCAGGAGATCTCAGAGATGCTGTAATTGTGACCAACTTCAAGAAAGGTGACAAATATGATTGCAGTAACTACAGAGGAATTTTCCTGTTGTCAGCCACAAGGAAGGTTATAGAATCCCTACAGTGCAGAAGGAGCCATTCGGCCCATCGAGTCTGCACCGACCACCCATGCCCTATTCCCTTAACCCCAAAAATTTACCCCGCTAATCCCCTGACACCTGGCATAGCCAATCACCTAACTTGGACTGTGGGAGGAAATTGGAGCATCTGGAGGAAACCCACACAGACACGGGCAGAATGTGCAAACTCCACACAGATAGTGACCCGAAGCCAGAATTGAACCCAGGTTCCTGGCGCTGTGAAGCAGCAGTGCTAACCACTGTGCCCGCTATCACAGGAGTCCCCCTTAATTACCTTCTGTGGCTGAAGAGCTCCTCTCAGTCACAATGTGGATTCTGCCCACTAAGGGATGCAATGGGCATGATCATCACTGTTTAATAACTATGAGAAAAATGCAGAGAATAGCACCAACCCTTGTACATGACCATCTTTGATCCCACAAAGATCTTTGACACTGTCAAGCATGAGGGATTATGGAGTGCCCTCCTCTGTTTTGGCTGCCTCTAATACTCGTCATCATCCTCTGCCTGCCCCACAATGACGTGAAAGCCGTTGTCCTGACAGATCCAACACAGACCCAATTCACATTCGAACTGGGGAGAAACAAAGCTCTCTCATCGCACTGACATTCTTCTCTCCTACTGGCTGCAATGTTGCACCTTACCTTCAGCAAGCTTCCTGCTGGATTGGAATTGAATCACAGAACAAAGAGGAATCTGTTCAACCTCCGTTGCCTGCAGGCCAGATCCAAGGTTGCTCCATCCTCTATCATTGAATTACAGTATGCAGACGATGCTTGCCTCTGCGCACACTTGGGGGCCAAGTTCCAAGCCATCTGCAACACCTTTATTGAGGCATACAAGAGCATGCACCTTACACTAAACATCCATAAGAGAAAGGTCCTCTACCAACCTGTCCCCGCCACAAGCAGAGACATGGACTATGTACAGCAGACACCTCAAAACCCTGGAGAAGTATCGCCAGATCTGCCTCTGCAAGATCCTGCAAATCCACTGGCAGAATAGTATTACCAACATCAGTGTTCTGACTCAGGCCAACATCCCCAACATCGAAGCATTGACCACACTCGATCAGCTCTGCTGGATGGGCCACATCGTCCACATGCCTGACTCGAGACTGCCAAAACAAGCACTCTACATGGAGCTTCAACATGGCAAGAGAGTTCCAGGAGGGCAGAAGGAACACTTCAGGATGCCCTCAAAGCCTCATTGAAATAGTGCAACATTCCCATTGATACTTGACACATCAAAAGGAATGCTTGGCAATCTGGGCACCCCTACTCCTCCAACCACCATCTGCCCCACCTGTGACAGACTGTAGGTTGCATACTAGACTCCTCAGTTACCTGAGAATTCACTTTTAGAGTGAAAGCAAGTCATCCTCAATTCCGAGGGACTGCCTAAGAAGGAGAAGAAGACTAGACATATCGGGACAAGAGGGGATCCATTACCTTAAAATTAATTGCTATGTTTCTCATAAGGAAGTACGGAAAACATCTTGGGTGTCTTCTTTGCTGTATAAGGTCCTTACCCTCCAGCATTCTCATTTTCTGATTGGCTTTTGACGCTTGGTGAGAAACTCAAACAGACACTCTCAGCACCACCGGTGCTACAGTACTCTGACATTCGCGCGTTCGTACTCATATCAGCAGACCCCTCCCAGCACAGAGTTGGTGCAGTCTGCATCCAGAATGGCAGACCTTTGCTTCAAGAGGCCTCACTGGCACCGAGATTTGTTATGCTCAAATTGAAAAGGAACTCCTCGCTCTAATCTTGACCCATCAGAAATTCCATGACTTCATATATGGTCGTCCTACAACTGTCGAGAACTGATCATCAGCCACTCATAACTATCCTAAAAAAGCCTCTTCACACTTTGTCTGCAGCTAAAGCTACTATCTCAGCATTGGTCAGGAGCTGTACCTGGCTGATGCCCTTTCGAGAGCCTTTCTACCCACTACAGATCAGGCAGATTGTGAGGAAGACATAGATATCATGACAATAGAGATACTATCCTCTTGTGGAATCCAAGAACTCAAAGGTGCC
Organism: Mustelus asterias; assembly: GCF_964213995.1. Lineage (NCBI taxonomy): Eukaryota > Metazoa > Chordata > Chondrichthyes > Carcharhiniformes > Triakidae > Mustelus > Mustelus asterias. The sequence goes on along the minus strand of NC_135815.1, from coordinate 77,979,228 downwards.
TTACAGGCAGACATCACATGAAGGCAACTTCATGACATCATCTTAAGGAGCTGCCTTAAATCCTCAAGGGAGCTTCCTCATGAGCTCTGCACATTCTGCACCATCAGAGATGAACAAGCCATACAGGATGGACTGATATTGCGTGGCCAGCGATTCATCATTCCTACTTCTCTTCAGAGGTACCACAACTAGCAACTTCACCAGGGGCACCCTGGGTTGGAAGCAACTAGATACAGGGCCAAGGAATCACTATACTTGCTCTTCATGTATGTCAACATGAAGAGAGAAGTCTCCAGATGTGCACCATGCAATTCACTCAAGTCGCACCAAACAAAAGAACCGCAGCATCTACATGAGGTTTCAGACCACCCATGGTCTTTCACTACAGCTGACATTTTCAAATTCAATGGTAAACAACATTTGGTCTTAGTCAATTCGTATTCATGTGGTTTGAACTCAACTACCTGCCAAACATGACAAGTAACACAGTCATCATCAAGCTCAAGAGATATTTCCCAACACACAGCATTTCTCAGAGACTCATAGAATCCTACAGTGCAGAAGGAGGCCATTCAGCCTACTGAGCCTGCACTGACAATAACCCCAACCAGGCTCTATCCCTGTACCCTCAGCTATTTACCCTACTGATCCCCCCGTAACTAAGGGCAATTTAGCATGGCCAATCAATCTAACCCGCACATCTTTGGACTGTGGGAGGAAACCAGAGCTCCTGGAGGAAACCCACGCAGACACGGGGAGAATGTGCAAACTCCAGACAGTCAACTGCAGTCAGAATTGACCCAGGTTCTGGCGCTGTGAGGCAGCAGTGCTAACCACTGTGCCGCCCACTCATGACATAACAGACAGTTACCAATTTGCCTCCACTGAATTTAGAAACTTTGCACACATTGGGACTTTGAACATATCATGAGCAGTCCCCTATACCCACAGTCCAGCAGCCTGTTGGAATGGGTGGTATGCTCAGTTAAGCATCTTTGAGAGAAGTGTGCCTGGGATCACACAGATTACTATGCTGCACTCCTCAGCCTGTGAAACATGCCTTGACAGGGTATGTCCTTGTCAGCACAGTGCCTATTCTCTAGGTGTGACTGGACTATAATTCCTACTGCCAAGGTCATTTTGCAGCCCACACTCGAAACCGATTGGTGGTGCTCTCATGGAATGCCGATTAAGAGGTAAAATGCACTGTGATCACAATGTCCCCAGCCTTGGTCCTCTAACACCTGATCAAATGGTCAGGACTCAGTTCACATCGGCCATGATAAGTTAGTGGTGGTACACAGCCATGCCTCGCAACCCAACAGTTACTTGGTAGCCTTGGACAGTACCCACTATATACAAAACGTTCATCACCTACTGCAGGTATTAGAACCAACGCCAGCAGAAGCCACAGTACCCCAGCTACACAGGCTCCCTAAATCAGTGGAAATGGAGGATGGAGGCCCCTCAAGGGACCTATACAATAAGCTCTGCATCCTCCCTCTGGGCACACCAAAGGTGTGCCTCAGCTTGTCCACACTGAGGACAGCAGCCTGAGAACATCTAGAGCACAGACAACTGGTACAATCACACAATCAAAAGCAAATGACCAAACTAAGCACAATGTTCCAGGACTACATAAGGAACTAGTCTATAGCTGGCCTTCATCTTTCTTCTTTACACAACAAAATGGGGGGAGGGAAAAAGGAGATGCGATGGGCTATTCACCAGCTGCAACAGCTTAACCTGCATTTCACTCGATAAATAGTCAAGTATTGTTAACATGTTCAATCTGTATGTTATAAAATTCCAATTCTCTTCCCACACCTAGTGGTGCACTGTAGTGAACCACTGTTACTACAAGTATGTACCTGGACACACCCATGCTGCACCTGGCCTGAGACTCCTCCCTTTCCACCTGGGACCCCTCCCTTTCCACCCAGAGTGGGGTATAAAGGTGATGGTCCCTCCTCCTTGCCTCAATTCAGACCAGGTCAGCTACAAGGGTGTGCTCCTGTTCTCAGTGAATAAAAGCCTATTAGTTTTCCCTCACTCTCAGAAGTCTCTGCGTTGTAATTGATAGTGCATCAATTTTATTCACTGAGAAAAAAAACAGGATGGAGCAGCTTTTAAAGCCTGACACTCTAAATTTGGATCCACAAGCGCCGGGGGCAGCCAACAGCTTTAATCACTGGCTGAAGTGCTTCGAAGCCTTCCTCGGAGCCTCCACGGTCGTCCGGTCCGATGCAGACAAGCTACACGTGCTCAACACCCGGGTAAGCGACGCAGTTTTCGCCACCACCTGTGACGCAGAAACGTACGCTGATGCGCTAGCGCTCTTAAAGAGCCAATACGGCCAACAGACGAACGAAGTCTACGCCAGGCATCTGCTAGCTACCCGTAAACAGCAACCGGGGGAATCAAATGCAGTTTCTCCGTCAACTGTGTGCGCTCGGCAGGGCTTGTAACTGCAAGGCCCTATCCGCTGCGCAGTATACAGAGGACTTGATCCGCGATGCCTACGTTACGGGCATCGCATCCAACTACATTTGACAGCGCCTGCTAGAACAAGGTGGGCTAGATCTTCCAAAAACTGTAGCGCTCGCTGAATCCCTCGAAGTAGCATCACGTAACCTCGAGGCGTACACGCCCGACAACGCGACATTGTGGGCCTCACAGCCAATATCATCCCAGTACCTAGGAGGGCCTCTGACTTATGCCACACAGCGCTCCACCAATGACTCAATGGCCGCGGCAGCCCTGAAGTGTTACTTTTGCGGCCTAGCGAAACACCCCCGACAACGCTGCCCGGCAAGGGAGGCGTTCTGCTCAGGGTGTGGAAAGAAAGGCCACTACGTGAAAGTCTGCAAGGCAAAGTCGAAACCGAATAGCGCAGCATGCGACCCAAGGGAACAGAAAACCCGATCGCCATCAGCCGTGTGGGAGTCAAGGGGGCCGCCATCTTGGACACCAGCGACCACGTGTGAGCCTGGGGAGCCGCCATTTTGGACGCCATCAGCTATGTGGGAGTCAAGGGGGCTGCCATCTTGGACGCAGCCAACCGCATGCGAGACAGGGGAGCCGCCATCTTGGACGCCGGCTGATGACTCTTCAGGATCTACGGTGGCAGCGATCCAGCTGGACCAGTCTCATCCACATCAGCTCGCCAGGTCTATGATGGACATACAGGTAAACAGCCATGCGGGAAATTGTTTGTTTGACAGCGGGAGTACGGAGAGCTTTATCCACCCCGATACTGTGCGTCGCTATGCCCTTTCGGTACGGCCAGTCAAACAAACCATTTCCTTGGCCTCAAAGTCCCGCTCCGTGGATGTCATCGGGTACTGTGTGGTGACTCTTACGGTTCGGGGGACCGATTACGCAAATTTTAAGCTCCTGGTGCTCCCACACCTCTGCGCTCCCGTACTCTTAGGCCTCGACTTCATGACACATCTTAAGAGCGTCATGCTACAGTACAACGGGCCCCTTTCCCCGATCTCTGTCTGCAACCCTCAGTTCCTGGACTACCCACCGCGCACCACCTGCGGCCTTTCGACCCTCCAAGTCACCCCCCCACTGCTGTTCGAACACCTCACCCCCGAGTGTAAGCCCATTGCCACTAAGAGCAGACGGTACAGTGCGGGGGACAGGACCTTCATTAGGTCCGAGGAACCAACTACAGACTCTCCACAATGACCTCTGTCACCCGGGAGTCACCAGGCTCTACCACTTTATTAAAGCCCGTAATCTGCCCTATTCTGTTGAGGACGTCCGGTCTATAACCAGACACTGTCCGGTCTGCGCTGAATGTAAGCCGCACTTCTATCGGCCGGACCGGGCACACCTCATAAAAGCCACCCGCCCTTTTGAACGCCTCAGCGCGATTTCAAAGGGCCCCTTCCTTCTTCTGACCGCAACATCTATTTCCTCAACGTGATAGATGAGTACTCCCGATTCCCCTTTGCCATTCCCTGCTCAGACATGACCTCGACCACGGTCGTCAAGGCCCTGCACAGCCTCTTCACCCTGTTCGGGTACCCCAACTATATCCACAGCGACCGGGGATCCTCATCCATGAGCGATGAGCTGCGTCAGTACCTGCTCTCCAAGGGCATAGCCTCGAGTAGGACTACCAGCTACAACCCCAGGGGTAACGGACAGGTGGAGAGGGAGAACGCGACAGTCTGGAAGGCCGTTCTACTAGCGCTACGGTCTAAAGGCCTTCCAGTCTCCCGCTGGCAAGAAGTACTCCCCGATGCACTGCACTCAATCCGGTCCCTCCTGTGTACGGCCACCAACGCCACCCCCCACGAGCGGATGTTTGCTTTCCCGAGGAAGTCTTCCTCGGGAATCGCACTACCGTCGTGGCTGGCGTACCCAGGCCCAGTTCTGCTCCGGAGGCATGTACGACCCCGTAAGTCGGATCCCCTAGTTGAGAAAGTCCAGCTCCTCCATGCCAACCCCCAATATGCCTATGTGGCTTACCACGATGGGCGGGAGGACACGGTCTCTATCCGGGACCTGGCGCCTCCGGGTGCCCCGGAGCCCACGATGACCCCCACACCCCTGAACCCCTCTGTTCCGGTAGCACCAGGTCCGCTTACATCTTTGCCCCTTGTACGCAGCTCGCCTGAGCCCCCGGAGTCACCACGCAGGACCAGACCAGATGGGACGACGGCGGATTCGAGCGGCTCCACCCTGCCACCGGCAGCAACACCCCAACTGGTACTGCCGCAGTCACAACGACTATTCAAGCCGCCCGACAGGCTGAACCTGTGAAGGGACGACGCCTCACCTCAGCTTGTGACTTTTCTATGTATATATGCTCCTGTACATATGGTTCCACCCACTCCGCCAGACTCTTTTTTTTAAAGGAGGGGTGAATGTGGTGAACCACGGTTACTACATGTATGTACCTGGACACACCCATGCTGCACCTGGCCCGAGACTCCTCCCTTTCTACCTGGGACCCCTCCCTTTCCACCCAGAGTGGGGTATAAAGGTGATGGTCCCTCCTCCTTGCCTCAGTTCAGACCAGGTCAGCTACAAGGGTGTGCTCCTGTTCTCAGTGAATAAAAGCCTATTAGTTTTCCCTCACTCTCAGAAGTCTTCGCGTCGTAATTGATAGTGCATCATGCACTAAGGCAAATATTCGTCTGTTTTCATAGCTAGAAATTTCGGAACAGGTTGCTAGTCTGTCGCCAGAGTATTATAGCTTGAGGAGAGCCACCCCACACCAAGCGTGGCTGATCAGGAGTCTCTCCCATTCTTACTGCCTGCCATTGGCGTGTTTGGAAGGATTTGCAGGTTGACACTCAACTTGTTTGACAGCATTATGAATGCACCTTCCTTAGCCATCAGGTCCTAGGATGGGCCTCGAACCTAGAGCTTCTGGTTCAGAGGTAGGGATGCTACTCCCTGCATCACAAGATCTCCATGTTATAAAATAGTTGCACATAATTAATATTAATTACATCTCAGTTAAATGGGGAAATGTAGACCGAGTGATCACGTGATGATGCGGCAAGGTCACGTGACAGAACCCAGGAGGTCTCCCCAAGATGCGGGCAGAGTACAAGCATGTAACTGCTGCTCAGACTAGTCAATAAACTATTATTTGTTTTAAGCCCTTGGGCAACAGTCTTTGGGAACACTGCACTTTTACAGAGTTTAGGAAACTGAGTCTATCCATCATAGATGCAAGAAGACTTCCCACTCAACACCAACTGTTCCTTATCCTCTAATTTTCCGAGGGCCCTCGCAGTTCAGGCTGCTGCAATGAACAGAAAAACTCCTTGCATGATATTAGTTTAAAAAAGGAGAAGCAGGTTGATGGGGGGGGGGGGCAGAGTTGTGTGAGGGAGAGAAAGGAGGGAGAAATAAAGAGCAAATCGCTAAATTGAACATCAACTGCAAAAACATAACAGCACATCCGAATGTGCAACAACAGCTAATGAAAAATGCATTAAAGAGTATGTTATTGTCAGTCAGGAAATTTGGGGACTCCACCTTTACGAGCTTCAGTCCTCAAGGCCAGGAAGTGTCTTAGGAAGAGTGCCAGATTTGTGCTGATATTTAGTGATATCCTTGCATTTCATTGCAAAGCCTGAGCAATGTGGGTGAGGAGCTGCCTTACTGATTCCCGCATCCTCGAGCAAGCACGTGGCTGCCAAACAGCCCATCTGGTCAAAAAATAGCCAGCCGCGTGTGTTCCTAGCACACTCAGCAACCACTCAGCCTTGAACTTTCTGACACCTGTGGCCTTTTCCCTCCCCCACCACCATTTGCATTGCATGAACCACCAATGCACATCACCAAGCAAACATCACATATATTCATTAACTAAAAGTACAAAAGTGGGAAGTGGTGCCAAAACTTTGTTCAGGCCCCAGCTGGTGTATTGTGTTCAATTCTAGGCACGACAATTCAGGAAGGATGTCAAGATCTTGGAGATTTATTGGAATGGTACCAGCACTGAGCTCACTTCAGTTATCATAGAAAGAATCATAGAAACCCTGCAGTACAGAAAGAGGCCATTCGGCCCATCGAGTCTGCACCGACCACAATCCCACCCAGGCCCTACCCCCATATCCCTACATATTTACCCACTAATCCCTCTAACCTACACATCTCAGGACAATTTTAGCATGGCCAATCAACCTAACCTGCAACATCTTTGGACTGTGGGAGGAAACCGGAGCACCCAGAGGAAACCCATGCAGACACGAGAGAATGTGCAAACTCCACACAGACAGTGACCCAAGCCGGGAATCGAACCCAGGTCCCTGGAGCTGTGAAGCAGCAGTGCTAACCACTGTGCTACCGTGCCGCCCTATGTAGAGAGACTAGAGAAGTTGGGAGCAGAGAATGTTAAGGGGAGTTTTAATAGAGGTGTTCAATCTTATGGAAGGGTTTTTATAGAGTAGATAAGGAAAAAAACTGTTTCCACTGGCAGGAGGGTTGGTAAACACAGTAAGAAGTTTAACAACACCAGGTTAGAGTCCAACAGGTTTATTTGGTAGCAAAAGCCACACAAACTTTGCTACCAAATAAACCTGTTGGACTTTAACCTGGTGTTGTAAACTTCTTACTGTGTTTACCCCAGTCCAACGCCGGCATCTCCATATCAGGAGGGTGGTATCCAGGGGTCACAGGTGTAAGGTATTTGACAAATAGATGTGAGGAGAGCTGAGAATAATTTACTCAGTGAATTATTATGTTCAGGAATGCAATACTTGAAAGGGTCATGGAAACAGATTAAATAGTAACTTTGAAAAGAATATTGAATATGTACTTGCATTGGTAAGCTTTGAAAGAGCTGTCCAATTAATCCTTGGTGTTTCTCCCTCGCCATGCAAAGTGCTGTATGATTCTATAATACAGGATTGCTTTTATTTTGGTACATTTGTGACATTTGTAAATGTCATATTATGGAGAACTACATCTTCAGCCAGCAAAGGGAATATGTTGGTGTTTAAGCTTCAGGCGTTTTAAAATTTTCTACTGGGACTTCGGTTGACGACAACCATTCTTCATCACCAACTGATTTTTTATTTGATTTATTATTGTCACATGTATTGGGATACAGTGAAAAGTATTGAGAGCTGTTCATAATTATATTTTATTTTGTACCACTTAAGATTTTTTTTTTAGTCATTTTCTCCCATTTCGATGTTTCAAAGTTCTCTTATGTTCTATTGTCTGAGGAGAAAGGGAAGGTCACTTAATTCTTAGCTTTTGCCCATACTGCTCTGAAACCTTGGAAATGCCCTCAGGACAGCCTTCCATTTGCTATTCAAATGTTCCTTTCTCCCTGTTGAGAAATGCCAGATTGAGAATGTGCCATGTGAGAAACCGCAGCTGATTATTAAAACAGTCTGTTGGGGAGGTGGAGAAGGAGGAGGAGTTAAATGTCCTTTGGAGAGAGCTTCAAAAGCCAAAATAGATGGTTTGCAATTTAGAATAGAAGAGAATCTTGCACCGTTGTCACTAAATGAAGAGAAAACATCCAGATTTTATAACTAAATGGTGTCAAAGGCTTTTTTAAGAACATCACCAGCTTTCACTGCCGTGGAAGATCGATCTAAAGGGCAGTGGCCATGATTCTCCATCTGAACACCATTTTAGCCTGGCATCAGCCTTGTTTAAATTTTGCAGGCAAATCCCAATGCTGTTTCCTGCCTGCAGTTAGCAGCAGCGATAAGCTATGGCCTTGGAGATTCCGACATCTGCAGCAACTTCAAGAGTCAATGCCGCATCGTCACAATTTTCTCTTCAGCTTCCTCCACTATTGCTGTGAAACTGCTACCAATAAAGAATTCGCCATCGTAAGCTGCCTCCTGGATTTCCTGGCACCTGGTAACATTGGAGGCCTATAGCATATACTTGTATTTTGCATCCCTCACATTTTTCACAAGTAATGTAACTTTATAATTTTAGTCTAATTTAAATTTGCATTGGTAGATTTGAGTGGGCTCTTCCCCTGACCAGCAGAAAACCAGAATGGATGCGAAAATGGAGAGGGGTCTGGTAAGATGGGTCTCCACCTAATTTGCGATCCCTCTCTTCCCCAGACAGTGCAGTAATATCTTTGGCAATGCAGAGCACAATCCAAATGAAAAGCATTTATGTGCAGTTTGGCCTGTATTCTGGAAGCTCAAAAGGAGAAGAGGAAGGGAAACTGCTGGAAGAGGGAGGAAGAGGAGGGGGAGAAGGACACTCAGCAGGAAACCATATCCATCCAGGCTGCTCAGGCAGCATTCTTCCCACCTGAACCTTAGCAAGGAATATTATCCAAGACTTCTCCACTTCCAAAAGGACATCCTTACTGAAATTTGCCACCTGCTGCAGCCACAACTGCAATCCTAAGCAGGGCAAGGACGGCATTGCCAGTGGATGTGAAAGTGACCATGGTGATAAACCTTTATGCACCTGTCTCCTTCCAGGCTGGAGTTGAGAGATGTTTGCAAAATCTCGCAGTTTGCTGCCTACTGTTGTTTAAGGTTACCGAGATTCTATTCATTGAAACCTAATCATGGGCCATAACTTCTGTAGAGTGGCAATCACAGTTGGATTGCCATCCCGTTCCCAGTAACTTACACTGAAGTGCAGGCGCACTCGTCTCGCCAATCCTTCCAATTTGGGCCGGGTGAGAAAAGCGCAATGTAGTTGTCCAGGAATCCTCTCAGTTCAGTGCAGGAGAGTCAAATGAAAGGAAGGCACAGCCTCTTTTTTACAGCATCAGCTTCTGTAAAGCGGGTAAAGTTAAAGGTCCAGCCACTTTGAGAAGCCAGGGAGAAGGTACGTGTGTAAGGTAAGTGGGCAGGATGATTGGGAGGGTTCAGTGTAAGAGGGTAGTTGGGGGGTCAAGTTGTCAGTGGTTGGAGGGATCAGGGTTCAGATGGTCAGTGGGGGTCATTTGATCATTTGGGAGTCATGTGGTCAATGGGAGGAGTTTGAGTGTTCAGGGGATCAAATGGTTAGATTGATCAGATGGTCGGGGGAGGAGTTGGGTGGTCTTTGGGGCTAGTGTGATCAGTAGGGAGTCAGTGGTCAGTGAAAGCTAGGGTCCTCAATGGAGGGCATTGAGTGGTCTGTGTAGGGGTCAGGTAGTCAGTTGGTAGGTGAGGGTAGTCAGCGGGTGGGATTTTGTTGTGGGGGTGAGGGAGTAGCCAGGAGCTGTGGGCTTAGGTGGGGTGGCTGGAATGTAGTCAGGAGGTTGGGAAGGCAGTTAGGGGTTCGGAAAGTGGTTAGGATGTTGAGATGGAAGTCAGGTAGTGTAACATATTTAAGTGGTTGCATGATTGCTCTAAGGGCTGACTGCAATTGAAAAAGAGTGGAAGCTTTCTGTGCGGTTTTAAAAGTGTTCTTTTTTATGATCCGAGAAGGTGAGATTCCAGGTAGTATCTGGCATTCTAGAAAAGAAGGGATACTCTACTGTATGGCTGGGGCTATTTGGGAAAAAAATAGATCATAAAAAGGGGAGTACAGTTGTGATGAAAGCAGGCAGTTACTATAGGTATATATGTGGTTAATGTGCAGAGCTGGGTCTGTAGCAGAGAGAAAGAAGCTTTTGAGGTTTAGAGTTGGGGTTTTAGCTGCAAATGTGTTTGAAGACAAAGGCTTCTGCAAGCTACTCTGAAACTCATATCTCTCTCGGAAAACTCCAAAGCTACCTATTATAGCAAGCATATTTGTGATTACTAACTATATTTAAAGTGGCCTTTAAGTCTGTAAGAAGAATGTTGCATATTTGGAACTGGAACAGTGATAAGTTAGAAATTAAAATGATTTCCTTTCATTTTTAAGTATTGTTCAACTTTTAATGATTAAGCTGTTTCATTTGTTAGACTTATAGTTAAGCTGTGTTATAAATAAAGATTGTTTTGATATAAAAACCTCTATTTTGTCAGTGGAATCAATCCTGGAGTGAAGTACCCTTTCCTCACATTTTTGCCAAAAATGAAAAAATGTTGGGATCTAGTGTGGCTTCCTAATATAACTTGGGGATTTGATCCAGTTTCGTAACAAAAATTGGAGGTTCTGCTGGAATTGAAAAGTATAATTCCTTGTTTGGTTTGGGAATATTGGATTTAAGGACAGTGAGTGTGAGGAACTGGTGCTTTCTTTTAGCTTAAATAGGGAGTGTCTTGTGAAAAATGGCTCTTTCAGTGGCTAAAGATTTCCTAGCTTTGGAAGAGGTCATTCGGAGTGGCATATAAGGAGTATGTAGTAGGGCAAAACCCAGAGAGTGTGGGCTGCAGCAGGAGGGGAATGTATGAAAGGGGTTAAATGGACAGCACTGTAACATCTACACTCACTGCAGGCAGACAGGAGAAAATACAAATAACTATATCTCAGATGGCACTAAAACAGTCACACCTCAGGTGCTTTCACTGCAAGGTTACAACAACCACATGAGAATTGATATCAAGTATTAAGGCTCTAAAAGATCTAGAGGAACCATTATGCCTCTGAAAACTTAATCGAATATCCAGGAGATGAGACAATTAACACCCCATTGAAATCAATTTGACAAACACAATGCTTTGATATTGTAAATGGATGGACAGGAGATGTCCACAATGTGATTAAAGCTGAAGCACCCAAGACAATGGATCCGTATAATGTGATCAAATACAGAACTGTAACCAATTTAAAGTAACAATCTGATGACCTAATTAAAATGTAGCACTTTGTAATGTGAAAAAGTATAAGAATATGCAAGAGCCAATGCTTAGTGGAGTAGCTCGGAAGCAAGTTGTAGTTACAGCCATGAGTTCTGCTCTCCCTCATGCATGCTGAATAAAGCCATTTTTGTTGAAGTTCTACGTGGTCTCAGAAGACTCAATTCATTCATTCCCTCCTACAGGGTAGTTAAACCAATTTTTTTGACATTGGCGAACAAGCTTCAGTTGATTGTACCTAGAGGGGTGAGGAAGGCAGAGGTAATTTCAGTGATAGCACAGCATTTAAATTTGCCAGAGAGACATTGAAGCATTGGAATTGGCTAGAATTCAATTGCAAATGAGACAGCTTGAATTAGAACAAAAGGAAAATGAAAGAGAGAGAGTGGCAAAAAGAGAGAGAAAGGCAATGGCAGAACAAAATGAGAGAGAGTGGCAATGGCACAGGAAAAGGAAAGGGAGAGAGGCGATAGCAGAGGAGGGGAAAGAGAAAGAGACAGCATTTGAACTTCAAAAACTCGAACTGAAAACAAAGCATCAACTTAAAATGGTGAAGACAAAGGTGGAAATTGAAGAAAGTGATGAGGAGGAATTCACCCATTTTAGTCAAAGGCCTAGTGGGAAAATGTTTAAATATAGTTAAACACTGCCAAGGTTTGATGAGAAAGATGTAGAAGCCTTTTTTCATTTCATTTGAGGGAGTAGCTAAATAATTAAATGGCCACAGACCATGAGAGTATTGTTGGTTCAAACAAAGTTGATAGGGAGAGCTAGTGAAGTGTTTGTGTCATCATTAGAGGAGGTATCTAGGGATTATGATGAGGTGAGAAAAGCTGCCTAGAGTGGATATGAACTAGTGGCAGAAACATATCCTGGCATGCTTCTTGATTGTGCGGTGACAAGATCATAAAGGCACAAGCTGAGACAGTTGAAGGAGAAATCAAGGAATAAAGATAAGGAAGCTGAGGTTCAGTTATAAAAAACAATCTTTGACCAGATGGTTGAGAAAAAACAAGAACAGGTGGAGTATGAAGCAGATATCTTTAGTTCAGGAAGGTTGGCAGAATTAGAACAAAATCTTCCAGTTCTGACGAAGGGTCATCCAGACTCGAAATGTTGACTCTATTCTCTCTCCACAGATGCTGACAGACCTGCTGGGGTTTTCCAGAAATTTTGTTTTTGTTTCAGATTCCAGTATCCGCATTATTTTGCTTTTATCTTAGTATTTGACTCACTGCCACTTCTCTTCCAATGCCTGCCCTAAAGAGATACTGCTGTTCTCTCCAGCAGGATATCCATTTGTCTCTTTCACCCTGCCCACCTACATTGCTTTCCATTTCCCTTTTGGTTTTGAGAAGGGGTTTTGCAAAACTCGCTTTCACAGACATATTTGCTTCCTCAGTGACTATCTCCGTCTCCGACTCACCCCACGTGGATTCCAACTGAAGTTCCACCTCTCATCTTTCGAATCCACCCAGGATTACAGGTATCTCCATGATACACAACATCACCAGCAGCACCAATTCACCAAATCTCAAAGCTGACCTTATCCATATTCATTTCATTCTTCACCTCATCTGACACCTTAACAATAAACTTTTTCTCTTCCTTTTAGATGTTAAGGAACCTAAGCTCCAACAACTCATTGTTACCAACACCCATCCAGGACCTTCCTCCCCTTCCTGTCCCTGGGACCCCATCCCTCCTAATCCTAGCCCTTGCTGTATGTTCGTCAAACCCTCTGACCTTCCCCTGTCTGAGGCTGAGCTTGTTGTACTCAGCAAAGGATTCAACTTTGTACTCTTATGCCCTCACCTCAACGAATTTCGGGCTTGACATGATGCTGAATTATTCTTCCAACGCCTTCGTCTCTGTGCTCACTTCTTTGAGAAGGAGTTCTCCCCCTGATAAACAGATGTTTTCATCCACCTCCAGCATTTTCCCCCCCACCTAGACTCCTCCCTCTGGCCTCTTACCTGTTCTTGATCTTTTCATTGAAAACTGTCGGTGTGATATTGGCCATCTCAGTTTCTCTGCTCCTCTCACCCACTCTAACCTGTCTCCTTCTGAACTTGCTGCACTTTGCTTTCTCAGGTCCAACCCTGACTTCATCATCAAACTCGCTGACAAGGATGGGGCTGTTGTTGTCTGGTGTACTGACCTCTATCTCGCAGAGGCTGAGCGCCAACTCTCAGTTGCTACCTCCTACCTCCCCCTGGACCATGTCCCCACCACTGAGCATCAAGCCATTGATTCCAGTACTGTCACCAACCTCATCTGCTCCTGAGACTTTCCTTCCACAACTTCAACTCTCATAGTCTCCCAACCCCGGACAGTCTGCTTCTAACCTTCCCAAAATCCACAGATAGGACTGCCCCAGTAGGCCCATCATATCAGCCTGATCTTGCCCCACTGAACTAATTTCTTCCTATTTTGACTCCATCCTCTCTCTTCTTGTCCAGTCCCTTCCCATCTACAACTGCGATTCCTCTGATGCCCTACATCATATCAACAACTTCTAGTTCCCTGGCCCAAACAGTCCCCTCACCATGGATGTCCAATCCCTCTGTACCACAATTCCCCACCAGCATGGCCTGAGAGCCCTCTGCTTCTTCCTGAACAATCCCCATTCTCCACCACTCTCCTCCGTGTGGCTCACTGCACAATTTCTGCTTTAACTTGTCTCAGCTCTGATGAAGGGTCATCCAGATTGGAAACGTTAGCTCTATTCTCTTTCCACAGATGCTGCCAGACCAGCTGGGATCTTCCGGCATTTTCTGTTTCTGTCTCCAAAAGAGACCAAGGGCGGAATTCGCCAGTCTTGCATGCCCTGCTGCTGCCGCCAGCGAAAATGGGGAATTTGGCGCTCAGCCAAATCTCCGTCCACTGCAGCAGGACCGGAAAATCGCAGCTGCAGGTGAGGTCGGAGAATTCCGGCCCAATTCTTCATGAGCAGGTGTAAAGGGGCCATCTCTATTTCCCATTGCATAGAAATTGCTTTGGATTTCCAAACCATTTTGGTTGGACAATAGCAGTATTGCACATGTGATCAAAACCAGCCTGAGATAATGTGTTTTGTCATCCGAAGACCCAAAGAGATCTGGACAGTCTGCAAAGAACAGCACTGTATGTCATAAGCTGCGGACAAAGGCAGTAACACCAAAGCCTTTTTAAACCTGTAGGCTGCTGCATCCTAAAAAACCTCGCAGCCTAAATCCTAATCCAAGTCCATCTGTGAAGAACTTTGTGAGATGAAGACCACAGTGTGCTACTGTGTGAACTGCTTGAGCATTCATCTCTTCAAGGAAATCCTGACTAAGTATTTGTATCTGAATCCATCTAAATTGCAATTCATAGAATTCCTATAGTGCAAAAGCAGACCATTCAGCCCATCGAGCCTTCACCAACAACTATCACACCCAGACCCTATCCCCGTGACCCCATGTATTTACCCTGCTAGTCCCCTCTGACACTAAGGGGCAATTTTGCATGGCCAATCAACCTAAACCCGCACATCTTTGGAGTGAGGAGGAATTTATTCAGCCAGAGAGTGGTGAATCTGTGAAACTCTTTGCCGCAGAAGGCTGTGGAGGCCAGGCCATTGAGTGTCTTTAAGACAGAGATAGATAGGCTCTTGGTTAATAAGAAGATCAGGGGTTATGGGGAAGAGGCAGGAGAATGGGAATGAGAAAAATATCAGCCATGATTGAATGGCGGAGCAGACTTGATGGGCCAAGTGGCCTAATTCTGCTCCTATGTCTTCTGGTCTTATGGTGTGGGAAGAAACTGGAGCACCTAGAGAAAATCCACACCAACACAGGGAGAACATGCAAACTCCACACAGTCACCCAAAGCCAGAATTGAACCCAGGTCCCTGGCACTGTGAGGCAGCAGTGCTAACCACTGTGCCACTGTGGCACCCTAAATTAAATTCAAGAGTGGAAAAGACTCCTTTCTTTATAGGTCCCACAATTACTGTTTCCCTATGACAGATCAAATATGTGATCTATGAACTAACTATTCTTTTGTCTACAAACTGTAAAAGTACACTATTCTCTCTAACTGTATTTTTCTTGAGCGTATGGATGTGTGAGTGCTGATTGATTGTGACATAGCTTTAAACTTTCAGGGTGAATGTGTGAATGGCCATGATCATGCAGACTATGGCTGACAACATAACTGCTGCCTTGAACAAGATGACAGATTATTGAGCCATAGCTTACAAAGTGTCATTGATCCCCACGTTACTCTTCTGCCGAGAGGTAGCGGTGATGGGCTGATCGATCAAGAGAGGGATGATGCTGAAAGAAGACCTGGAAGTGGAATCTCCAATCAAGCTGCCATTTCTCATCCTCCAGCATGCTTCTTCCTGCCCCAGTGGCTGAGTCTACTCCTGCACAGGTGTAGGTGAAGCAGTCTTTGGCTATCATGGATTCCATCAGCCAGAGGTCACTGGTCAAGAGTATCTCAGTTCACAAAACAGAGATCTGAACTGCTTATCTATACCCCAGTTGAAGCGATAGTGGTTACATCACATTGGAGTATGAGACAAAAGAAGATCAAAGCTTTGAAGATCATTAATGATATTTTTAGGGTAGCAGCACAGTGGCACGATGATTAGCACTGCTGCCTCACAGCACCAGGAACCTGGGTTCGATTCTTGGCTTGGGTCACTGTGTGGAGTTTGCATATTCTCCTCGTGTCTGTGTGGGTTTCCTCTGAGTGCTCCGGTTTCCTCCCACAGTCCAAAGATATGCGGGTTAGGTTGATTGGCCATGATAAATTGCCCCTTAGTATCAGGGGGACTAGTTAGGGTAAATGCATGGGATTATGGGGATATAGCCTGGGTGGGATTGTGGTCGGTGCAGACTCGACGGGCCAAATGGCCTCCTTATGCACTGTAGGATTCTATGACTCTATGAGTTGAGCAGAAACCCCAAAGTATGGTATTAAGCCCAACTATTTTATTTTGGCATAGTGTGAGGATAAGGCGTTTCACTCCAGGTGTGATATTATTGACACGCTAGGAAGCTTTTATCACAACAAACTTTATTTAACAATATAGTTTAACTATAACAAATGAATTAGCTTAACTTTTACCAATTGAAATACTTAAACATGACAAGATAAAATTCTTAACTGCTAATCTATCTTTATTTGTTCCAATTTAAGCAATATTACTCTTATAGACTTAAACTCTTCTTCAATATCAGTTACCAAATAACACAGACTTACATGTTTTACTTGTTAACAGTCTTTGGGCCTTTGAACACCTCTGGAGAGAAAGAGAGACAGAAAGGGGATATATAGCTCTGGACACTGAAACAACAGCCTCCAGAGACAGAGAGAGAGAGGATGACACTTCTTTCTTCTTTGAAAACCAACAGAAACAGCCTGTATTTCCCTGCAAAGCTTACCTCTTCCCCTTCACATGACTCTGGCTCTGTGAACCAACCTAATCAAAACCCCAGGGAGAAAAACAAAAAACAAAAAAAAATGCATTAATTCAGATTAAACACACACCCCATTAGCTAAAATCAATCATTAGCCTGCATTCTCAGTACGGACCTGCCTCACCCAGACAAATCAGTACTGTGTAAACAGAGCTGAATTTTAAATATACTCCTCACAAGAAATATGATACAAATACATTTCTTAAAGGCACAGTATCATCACAGTATGTACAAGATGTTTGCTAAAATATCTTTTTTTAAGTTTCCCTTTTTTAACCAAATGTATTCAGTTGTGCCATTTTTCTGTGTTGGCCAGACATGAATCAAGGGGGTGCAATTGAAGAGTGTGCAATGGATAGATGGCTGGTTGCTGGACTGTTTTGTATCCGTGCATGTAATGAGTTGTGAGCACCAAGCCTTTATTAATCATGAGATTCCTGATTTTAACTAGCCCCATGAGGTACTGATCAATCTCACCTCTGTTTTAATGATAACCTCTCCAAACTCTGGGAAACACAGACTGGAGTTATTAAAATCAAATTGCATTGAAAATGTTTGTAAAACTGCCTCATTTAAATATTTTTTATAATGGGGGATGTGTTTAATCTGAATTAATGCATTTTTGTTTATTTTTGGTTTTTCTCCCTGGGGTTTTGATTAGGTTGATTATAATTAGTAAACCCACCTCTCCAAAGGGTCTTCGTAGCAGGCAATCTGACACGTCCCCATTAAAATAGGAAGTGAGTGCATTGGAGGAGGGCTTCTGTTGTAGAATCATAGAATCACAGAATCCTACAGTGCAGAAGGAGGCCACCTGGCCCATTGAGTCTGTACCGACCACAATCCCACCCATTGGCCCTGATTTTACCAGCATGGCCACCCCAAAATCGACGGCGGCACGGTGGCACAGTGGTTAGCACTGCTGCCTCACAGCTGCAGGGACCTGGATTCGATTCCCGGCTTGGGTCACTGTCTGTGTGGAGTTTGCCCTTTCTCCCCATGTCTGCATGGGCTTCCTCCGGGTGCTCCGGTTTCCTCCCACAGTCCAGAGATGTGCAGGTTAGGTGAATTGGCCATACTAAATTCTCCCTCAGTGTACCCGAAGAAGCGCCGGAGTATGGCGACTAGGGGATTTTCACAGTAACTCCATTACAGTATGAATGTAAGCCTACTTGTGACTAATAAATAAACTTTAAACTTTAAAATCAGGTCAGGTGAGGCTCAGGTGAGCCCGTTGGCCTCGGGCGTGATCTTACAAGCCTTGGGCAGCTGTGCCGGTAAAATCAGGGCCATGGGAAAATGTCATTATTTGCAGGGATTCCCTGTAGTGTGGTAATATTAGGCAGGAAATTCCACATAGTCACACAGAAAAGTTTAAAAGCCCCTTATCTAAGTGGGTACACAATGGTCTTTAGTCAGACGACATGCGCAATGTCTGCCTAGAGCCCCTCCTTGTGCTCAATAACTAACTTCTGATGGACCATTAAACGTTCACTTATCTGGTGAGAAGGGGAGTTACTGAGTGTGTCACGTGAGTGGCCCACAGTAAGTGTAATATCTCACCTGGACCTGGAGTGTTGAATGTAAGCAGTGAAGTCTAACATGTAATAAAGCCTATTCTTGTTTTTAAAAATGATAGATTCACTAATTAACACCTTATTTTGAGCGATCCCTGGGTTATTGAAATCAAAGGTCTTGTCACACATAGCTTCATTCATTATGGCTGGTCTCAAATTCCTATCTGAGGAAACATGATTCTGTTCACATGAATTTTCTTCCACTATTTCTGTTGAATATGAACTTCCATTTCTCACATAACATTTTATTTATCACATTACTTATTTGTTAGGGCCACTTTGCCAGTTTCCTTGACAGCCCTCCTTCTACTAAGTACTGCTTTGATAGTTAGCCAACTGCTTGTGTGTAGAGAATGCAGTCTGGACGTTAAAGGGAAATTAGTCAGCACAGTGATTCTTGTTATCTGAAGGAGTGTCATATACGCACTTTTAAGACTGATCCTGCCAACTCTCTTCAACAGGAAACTGATAGTTTGGAAAGCAACTGCCAATAGTTGTTGAAGTACAGTTTTTTGGAAAGGTTTGTCAAGTACTATACCACTGGACTTTCATGAGTTGTTCATCATCTTTTGATAAATTGCACTCAAGGAGAAGCTAAGCCAAATTGTAAGTGTGCAGGAGACCATTTTTTGAGAAGGAAGTAATTCAGGTAATGATGATTTGGATGTTGTTGCTGGATTAAGTTTTCATTATAAACTGTGTTCTAAGGGAATATTAAACCTGGAAAGAATCCTTCATCATAAATTTTCAGGCTCCCGTGCTGAAGTTGTGGGACCAGATTTAATGCTTCCTAAATTCTCAGCTAGTTCGTTTTTAAGAGTTGCATTTAATTCTTAAGCATGGCAAAATGCCAGACTCTTGGAGGGCTGCAGCTGGGTAAATGTCCTTGAACTCCCTATCTCATATCATTGTAGGAAGTACCTACACCATATGGACTACAGCAGTTCAGAAAAAAGTCTTATTTATACCTTCACAAGAATAACTAAGGTGGGCAATAAGTGTTGGCCTTGTTAGTGACACCCATATCTTGAAGGTGAATTTGTTAAAATAGCTGTTGATGCAGCTTGGCTTTACAGATTTTCCATTGCTATTCATACATATCCGCATTTTGGCAAGTAGCTCTCGATTTATATTTTAAGCCTTGGAGTGAACAGATTTTCAAAGTTCTTCAGACTTGTTATGCAACCCAGCTAACTGGTGCCTGACCACGCACTGGCATTCAGGATGGGCTGCGGGTTGGGTACATGTCTATCACTGTGAATGTGCCGCTTCAACTTGCTACATCTGAAGACTTATGCTCTTGTAAAACATAATAGTGCAGAATAAAGAAACAAACTGGAAGAAAGTTCAGAAATGATATCTTCTACCTGTCATGAATATCCTTCCATATAAAAGCATGGAAGTTGGGCTGCCTCCAACCTCCCCATTATCATCTTCTAAACTGGTATGGAAATATAGTGGAAATCCTATATTTGAATGTAGTGTCAGTAAATGGACATGTTGTTCACTCAGTGCATGTTATTCTAAATTACTTTGTGTACAAGCTCTTACAATCATTCAGAGGAGGTGTGGATTTGCTTATTGAATCTGGCTTTTGTGTTGGGTGCAAGAATTAGGCCCTGCACAAGCCTGCATTGTAACAGATGTGTCTTGGAACTGGCAGCCCAGCATTTGTCCTGTACTAAAAAGAAAATTGAGCAGCCTGTAAAATTGTAAAACAGGATGCTGATTCACAATGAGCAGGTTTTGTGCTACTGTTTACTGGAAAGACCAATTTTACCACCAGTGGTGTACTATGTAATTTAGGAAATTGCAGCAATGCAGTCAAATTGGACAGTTACATCATGTTGTTATTGATACTCAGTAAGAAAAGAGATTAAAGTGTTGAATAGTCCCTAGTCATTTGTTTGGTATACTTATGGCTAGTAAATTGACTGCTACTGCTGCAGATTCCCATTCTAGTTTGAAAGAATTAGAGGCAAAAAATTTGAGGACACTGCTGTCCCCATGCAGGGCAAAAGAAAATACAGAAAACAGAAAAATAGCATTAACAATGCAATGAGAAGCAAAAGAAACTGAGCCCTTGTCAGGATTTCTTTTACAGTAAATAAGGGGAAACTGATTTCACTGCAGCATCAATAACTAGAGGTACCAGCCTCAAGATAATTGGCAAAAGATCCTTAATGAAGTGATCTGTCGCAATTAGTGTCTGAGGGGTGGGTGGAAACAGATTGGATCATAACTTTCAAAAATGAATTAGATATACACATGAACAGCAAACTTCAATCAGGTGGAGGGGAAATAACATTCTTTGCATTCTTTGGACTCAAAATGGGAGGTCGAGATGGGGATCCTGACATTTGGGCAGCCCAGGGTCTCAATAAACGTTGTCCAGGCCTGTGCCTTGGAGCGAACACTTTAGTTTCACTACAGATCATTACACAATGGGGGAGACAGGCTTAACACAGAATTGACCACCATGGCACAAAACCATTGTCTTATGAGATGGAAGGTTGCCACTGTCTGATTGTCAAAGAGCCGCTCTCTGCATGATGGACTGAAGCACCTTTGCTGTATTGTTTTATGTCCTGAAGAGTAAAGCTTTAACATTTAATTTTTAATTGCGGTAAAAAAAAATTGCACCAACATTGTAAGCATTGTGCTTATACTTGTAGCCTCAGTAAATGCATCCACACTGGGAGCAGTGAGAGTTGAGCTTATTGAATTATGTTGCTTACCATTAAAGGGGTTCAGCACCATAAAGGTCTGTAGTACTTGGGTGGAGAGAAAATAATGGGCTGAATCTTCCGAGGAGTGGCAATCATCACTGGATTGTCATTCTGCTCCTATATACTTACCTTGCATGGGAACTCCACGTTTCTCACCATGACTTCCAAACTGGGCCTCCTAAGAAATGTGAAATGTACTTGTTCGGGAGTCCTCCCTTTGTAATGCAGGAGTGTCAGGGGAAGCCAAGCCACATTTCCTTTATACAGCACCAGGTGCCGTTTTCCAGTAAGTTTAAATGCCCCAACATCACTTTGAGAAGGGGATAGGATGGTAGGCAATTCGGTGAGGGGTAGGGTAGATCGGGGGTGAGAGCCAGTGGGGTAGTCAGGTGGGGAAGTAGTCAGGGGTGTCAGGGAGGTTGATCAGGTAGGGAGTATTCTGGTGGTTAGGGGGAGGCATGTTAGTTGGGTGGTTCAGGGGTAGTCGGGTGGATCGTGTAGTTCAGAGGTTGGGGGGTTGTCAGACAGGTGTAGTCAGGAAATCGGATGGGTAGTCTGGTGAGGGGTGTAGTCAGGGTATTTGGGTGGGGTTAGTCGGGGGTCGAGGGATAGTTGGGTGGGGGTAGTTGGGTGGTCGTGGTAGTCAGATGGGGATAGTTAGGGGGTCAGGAGGGCAGTCGGGGAAGTAGTCATGGGGTAGTTGGGTGGCTACAGCATTGTGGTTGGGTTGTCAGGGGTGTAGAGGGGTAGGGGTAGACAGGCGTTAGTCAGGTGGGGGTTAGTCAGGTGGGGGCTAGTCAGGTGGCCGGGGTGTAGTTAGGGGTGTCATGGGGGTAGTTGGGCTGCTAGGGGACAGTTGCAGGTGCAGTCAGGAGGTTTGGGGTAGTCAGGGATGGGGGGGAATAATTGGGTGAGGAAGTAGTTGCGGGGAGTAGTGTGGTGTGGGGAATAACCAGGTGGTTGGGGATGGGAATAGTCAAAGGTTTGGGCGTTAGTTGGGGGGGGTGGTCAGCAGATCCAGTAGAGAGGTGGGGGTGTGGTACCACAGTTATCCAGGAGCTAGAACCGGTTTTAATCCTTCTAACTTTTCCTGGTTAACTATTCTGTTAAGTAAGTCAGAACCATCCAGATTCACCAACTTTAACTCAGAATTTAAGAGGCTTCCAGATACTGGGCAATTGCCCATCAGGAGTCCAAACTCCTTGAGCAATTCCTGCTTTGTCAGGGCGTGCGGACTTCGGAGGGGTCCCCCAGCACATCTTGGAATGTACTTCTGGGGTACATAATCAGGAAATCAAAATTTTGGGCCAAAAGGTTTCCTTGTCAAAAAGTGTGCAATGACGGCATAGGATAACCAGTTAATGGATACAGTAACCTCATGGGCATGGTACTGAATGGCCAAATTGGGGAGTTCTGGGTTCCAATTATGATATGTTGCAATAATTTAATTTAAATAAATCTAATCATCTGTGGGCCATCAAGAAAACCAACCAAAGAAAGTTGTTCTTTTGTTCTATAAAGACCTAACTGGTTCACTAATATCCTTGAAGAAAGGATACCTGTTCTGTGGTTCCAGTCCCACATTTTGCAGTTGACACTTTGGGCAACCAGGAATGGACAACAAATATTAGTTTGCAAGTGTTTTCCACATCTCTAAGAATCAAAAAATAGAAAATGCGCACAACACTCAGGAAGTCATGCAGCGGCTCTGAAGAAAGGAAAAATGTTAACATTTCAGACACAGCTTTTTCTCTGTTCATATATAAACACATTTATATGTAGATATTTGTGTGAATGTATATATAACAAAGTATTTACAGCACAGAAACAGACAGTTGTTCCAACAGGCCATGTTGGTGTTTTTACTCCATAGAAGCTCTTCCCATCCTCTTCATCTGACTTCATCAACATATTCTTCGATTCCTTTTACTTTTGTGCTCATCTAGTGTCTGCTTGACTGCATTTCTGCTATTCACCTCAATTAATCTGTGTGGAAGGGACAATCTGTTTGATTTGGGATGTATGGTCTACATTTTTGATTTGATTTGTTATTGTCACATGTATTAACATACAGTGAAAAGTATTGTTTCTTGCGCGCTATACAGACAAAACAAACTGTTCATAGAAAAGGAAATGAGAGAGTGCAGAATGTAGTGTTACAGTCATAGCTAGGGTGTTGAGAAAGATCAACTTAATGCAAGGTAAGTCCATTCAAAAGTCTGACAGCAACAGGGAAGAAGCTGTTCTTGAGTCGGTTGGACTTTTGTATCTTTTTCCCGACGGAAGAAGGTGGAAGAGAGAATGTCCAGGATGTGTGGGGTCCTTAATTATGCTGGTTGCTTTGCTGAGGCAGCGGGAAATGTAGCCAGAGTCAATGGATAGGAGGCTGGTTTGCATGATGGATTGGACTTCATTCACGATCTTTTGTAGTTCCTTGTGGTCTTGAGCAGAGCAGGAGCCACACCAAGCTATGATTCAACCAGAAAGAATGCTTTCTGTGGTGCATCTGTAAACGTTGGTGAGAGTCGTAGCTGACATGCCAAATTTCTTTAGTCTTCTGAGAAAGTAGAGGCGTTGGTGGGCTTTCTTAACTATAGTGTTGGCATGGGAGGGGGGGGGGGGGCCAGGACAGGTTGTTGGTGATCTGGACCCCTAAAAACTTGAAGCTCTCAACCCTTTCTACTTTGTCCCCGTTGATGTAGACAGGGGCATGTTCTCTTTTACGCTTCCTGAAATCAATGACAGTCTCCTTCATTTTGTTGACATTGAGGGAGAGATTATTGTTGGCGCACCAGTTCACCAGATTCTCTATCTCATTCCTGTACTCTGTCTCATCATTGTTTGAGATCCCACTATGGTAATGTCGTCAGCAAATTTGAAAATCGAATTGGAG
Source organism: Mustelus asterias (assembly GCF_964213995.1). Classification (NCBI taxonomy): domain Eukaryota; kingdom Metazoa; phylum Chordata; class Chondrichthyes; order Carcharhiniformes; family Triakidae; genus Mustelus; species Mustelus asterias. The sequence goes on along the minus strand of NC_135815.1, from coordinate 77,955,390 downwards.
GGGAATTTGGCCACACAGTCATAGGTATATAAAGAGTATAGTAGGGGGCTGAGAACACAGCCTTGTGGGGCACCGGTGTTGAGGATGATCGTGGAGGAGGTGTTGTTGCCTATCCTTACTGATTGTGGTCTGTGAGTTAGGAAGTTCAGGATCCAGTCGCAGAGGGAGGTGCTGAGGCCCAGGCCATGAAGTTTGGAGATGAGTTTCTTAGGAATAATAGTGTTGAAGGCTGAGCTGTAGTCAATAAATAGGAGTCTGACATAGGTATCCTTGTTATCTAGGTGTTCCAGGGTTGAGTGAAGGGCCAGGGAAATGGCGTCTGCTGTGGACCTGATGCGGTGATAGGAAAACTGTAGTGGATCCAGGTAGTCCGGGAGGCTGGAATTGATTCGTGCTATGACTCTCGAAGCACTTCATAATGATGGATGTCAGAGCCACTGGCTGATAGTCATTAAGGCACGCTGCTTGGGCTTTCTTAGCTACCGGGATGATGGTCTCTTCTTGAAGCAGATAGGGACCTCAGATTGTTGTAAAGAGAGGCTGAAGATATCTGTGAATATCCCGCCAGCTGATCCACGCAGGATCTGAGTGCTCGTCCGGGTACCCCATCCGGGCCAGTCGCTTTCCGTGGGTCATTCCTAGCGTCACACTGGCATTGAAATTCATATACTGCATTACTCATTTGTATGATAGGCAGAACATCTGTCTAACTTGATGGTAGCATCCCATTAGTTGTGAACACTACTTGTGTTTCTGCTGCACAGTAGCAGTGTGAAGCGGCTAATTTCACCTCTTGCTCAGATTTTTGAGATACCTTGCCCTTCTAGTGTAATCTGAGGGAGACTGGGCATTTTTCAGGGCTGAAAGTGCCAGCCATAGGCCCATTCATAAGTTTGCATGCTATACAGCGTGAAATAATCTGATCAGGGTAGCCATTATCCTGCAGGATGTTTTTGATGTACCCTATTTCAGCATCAAGCTAGCATGGTGAGCAAATGGTTTAGGCCCTATTTATGAGGTTGCCAATAAGGTCAATCTTATAGTGCATGGAGATGTAAGAGTTCCAATGTGTATATTGACCAGTGAAGGTAGGATTACCATAAACTGTGATAGAGAATCCGCTGGCAGATTCCTCAACTAGTACACCAAGAAAAGGGAGTTCATTTGACTGCTTCATTTCAAAAGTATACGAATTTCAGTGGTAGTCTGATGTTAGGTAGGTAGGCCATATTTTCCAAAGACTGGTGGATCATATCAAACAGCATGCCCCTTCTGCTGTTTGCAATGGACAAGGTACAGGCTGTATCCAACTAGGTCGTGCTTGCAAAACTCAAAACAGTGTCCAACTTAGAAATGATTATGCTATTGGACAACATTCATTAAATAATCCTCAGTATGCTAAGAGTTACACTGACAACCAATTTAAAATTTCCAGTCAAGTTCACAGTATGGAGCATTTGCATGTACTGGAAGCTGCATGTATTAATACACAGGGCCCAATTTATAGACAGAAAGACACATTGCACCTGTTTCTGTAAAACAAAAGTGACAACCATTCACTGGTTCATTCCTTAGGGCAAGGCCTTGACCATTTGGAGTCAAACTGCCTAGTTTAGGTTTCAAATAATTCTTGGCAGTTAACTGTTAGTCATCATCAACTTGTGCATTCTCCATGACATGCCTCTACCAATCACAGTTTACTTGCCAACCAATCAGCACTCTCTTCTCATACAGTATAAATTTGTTGATTTCCCTTACATTGTATTCTTGCAAATGTTCAGATGAGCACAAAACAAAAAACGTTGACAAAAAAGGCTCTTGTTTCAGCAATACTCAAGAACTGACTGCCTTATTCTTCCTACTTAGGAAGAATCTTACTAACCTCACTTAGTTTATTGAGGTTAATTTGCCAATCATTTGCCTGTACTGCAAGTTTATTAATGTTATCCTGTATTTTGTTGCAGTCCTCCTCTGTCTTAACTACATCTCCCAAATTAGTACCAATTACAATTGAAATTGTAATTTTGATTCCTGTGTTCAAATAGTTAATGTAAATGCTGAAAAACAAAGGTCCCAGCACCAATCCTTTTGGAACACCACTTCCCACCTTTGTCAGTACATGTAATTCCCTTTAATCCCTAATTCTATGGCTGGAATTTTTCACCTGGCTGGTGAGCCATCGAAATCTTTATTTACATTGGCTGGACATCCCAGTCCTGCTGGTGTGAAGGGTTGGAAAATTCTGGCCTTTGTTTTCTTTTTTGTAGCCAGCTTGCTATCCATTCTGTTACTTGATCCTGACTTCTCATGTTCAGACCTTAATCAAGGGTCTTCGATGGAATACTTTATCAAAAGTTATTTTGGTAATCCAAATAGATTATCTACTGCATTGTTCTTCTTTACCCGACCTGTTACTCCATCCAAAAATCAATAAGTAAGGTCGAACATCATCTCTTTTGGAATCTGTTCTCACTACCTTGTGTTATATTTCATTTTCTAGATTTTTTTCAATTTCAACTGGAAGTAAAGATTCCATTATCTTCCTATGCTAAAGTTAAGTGAAATGGTCTATGGTTCTCACTCTTTTATACAGACCTAATATTAGCTATGTACCAGTCTTCTGACATTCCTTTCTAATGATTTTAATGATATTATAAAATAGTGCCTCTGCTACTTTCTCAACATCTTCTGTATTAGATCTTCTGTATTAGATTGTATTTTTTTCCTGATGGAAGAAGGCAGAAGAGAGTATATCCCAAGGGGTGCCTTGGGACACTAAGGGGCTATTTATCATGGCCAAAGACGTGCTGGTTAGGTGCATTGGCCATGCTATCAAAGAGACAGCTCATCTGGACCAGCATTTTTCCCCCTCTAAATTTGGTTAGTTTATCAATTATCTCAATTTTTCTGAACATTTTAAATAATTTTTAACTTCTTCCATGTCATATTCACCATACCATCTCTCAGATAAATACCAAGGGAAAGTAAGTATTGGATATTTCGGCCATTTTGCTGATATTTCCTGAGAGTTTATTGTGCATCTCCCTTAATGACCTTATCCCTACCTGGTTTTTATTAACGTGTCTGCAGGATACTTTCCAAATATTGTTCAATAATGTAATTTCCTAGTTTATTTTTCTTCCTGATTATTTTTTGACTTCTTTCCTAACTTTGTTTTTGCATTTCATATCATATATATTAAAATAATGCATGCTTGAGTGTATGTCAGTTTTTGTAACAATATATGTTTATAATATACAGGGGAAAAGAGTGGAGCTGAATTCTCTTAAAGATATAATGAGCAGAATTTTGATATTTGTGTGCATGGCTGCACAATATGCATACAAAGAATCATAGAATCCCTACAGTGCAGAAGAGGTCATTCGGCCCATTGAGTCTGCACCTACTCTCTGACCCAGTATCTTACCCAGTCCCTCTCCCTTGCCGTATCCTCGTAACCCCACACATTGACCATGGCTAATCCCCCGAACCTACACATCCTTTTTGATTTGATTTATTATTGTCACATATATTGGGATATAGTGAAAAGTATTGTTTCTTGCACGCTATACAGACAAAACATACTGTTCATAGAGTACATAGGGGAGAAGGAAATGAGAGGGTGCGGAATATAGAGTTAAAGTCATAGCTAGGGTGTAGAGATAGATCAGCTTAATATATGGTAGGTCCAGTCAAAAATCTGATGACAGCAAGAAAGAAGCTGTTCTTGATTCGGTTGGTACGTGATCTCAGACATTTGTATCTTTTTCCTGGCCGAAGAAGGTGGAAGAGAGTATATCCCAAGGGGTGCCTTGGGACACTAAGGGGCTATTTATCATGGCCAAAGATGTGCTGGATAGGTGCATTGGCCATGCTTAATTCTCCCTCAGTGTACCAGAACAGGCGCCGGAGTGTGGTGACTAGGGGATTTTCACAGTAACTTCATTGCAGTGTTAATGTAAGCCTACTTGTGACACTAATAAATAAACTTTAATAAATTTTAACCTGCACATCTTTGGATTGTTAATGATTGTCTGTCTTTATACTAACTCTATGCGAGGGTGGCACAGTGGTTAGCACTGCTGCCTCATAGGAACAGGGACCTGGGTTTGATTCCCGGCTTGGGTCACTGTCTGTGCGGAATCTGCATGTTGTTTGTGTGGGTTTCCTCCGGTTTCCTCCCACAGTCTGAAAGACGTGCAGGTTAGCTGCATTGGCCATGCTAAATTCTCCCTCAGTGTACCCGAACAGGTGCTGGAGTGTGGCGACTAGTGGATTTTCACAGTAGTAACTTCATCGCAGTGTTAATGTAAGCCTACTTGTGACACTAATAAATAAACTTTTCGGGGAGAAGGAAAGGAGACGGTGCAGAATACAGTGTTAAAGCCACAAGTTAGTGTGTAGAGAAAGATCAGCTTAATCAATTCAAAAGTCTGATGGCAGCAGATGTAAACCTAGTTTTTAAAAAAGTTTTCATTTATTAGTGTAACAAGAAGGCACGGTAGCACAGTGGTTAGCACTGCTGCTTCACAGCTCCAGGGTCCCGGGTTCGATTCCCGGCTCGGGTCACTGTCTGTGTGGAGTTTGCACATTCTCCTCGTGTTTGCGTGGGTTTCCTCTGGGTGCTCCGGTTTCCTCCCAGAGTCCAAAGATGTGCGGGTTAGGTTGATTGGCCAGGTTAAAATTGCCCCTGAGATGTGTTGGTTCGAGGGATTAGCGGGTAAATATGTGGGGGTAGGGCCTGGGTGGGATTGTGGTCGGTGCAGACTCGATGGGCCGAATGGCCTCCTTCTGCACTGTAGGGTTTCTATGATTAACACTGCAATGAAGTTAATGTGAAAATCCCTTAGTTGCCACACTCCAACACCTGTTCAGGTACACTGAGGGAGAATTTAGCAAGACCAGTCCACCGAACCTGCATGTCTTTTGGTCTGTATGAGAAAACTGGAGCACCCGGAGGAAACCCATGCAGACACGGGGAGAACATGCAGACAGTCAGTGCCCCAAGCTGGGAATCGAATCCGGATTCCTGGTGCGGTTAGACAACAGTGCTAACCACCGTGGCCACATCTTTAGACTGTCTATGTCTGTCTTAATGATAAATTCAATGCATGCAGATATTTATAAGGGTGTGTGTTCACGTCCCTACCTGCTGTGTAGACTGCAGTTTGGCAGTCACTATCCTAATTCCAGCCCTTGCATCTCAGAGTTGGTGTGGGGTGCGCGCAGGCGCAGTTGCAGCAGCTTGGAGGCCATGTTTGGTGCTAGTGTCGGATTGTGATTTCTGAGGGTTCGGGGAAGAAGCCGCTGTTTCTGTGGGGACGGAGGGTGGGGGGCAGCGGGTGGTGCGTGCGGCCAGTTCCGCCAGAGACCTCTTTCTTTCCCCCCCTCCCTATTTGGCATTGACTTGGATATGTGTGTTCGATTATAAGCGGGCCGGGGGCAGTTTGGAATGAGTGAGAGGCGCCCGCACCTCCCGCAGGAAGGTCCCACCGAACCCCCCGACTTGTTCTAGTTCTTTCCACCCGCCCGCCATGTCTTCCCACTCTCAGGGCAGCTTCGATCTGTCCCGGAGGAACCCGCAGGAGGACTTCGAGCTGATCCAGAGGATCGGGAGCGGCACCTACGGCGATGTTTACAAGGTTTGTCCGCGTACCCGCGCCCCAGGACACGCTAGGCCCCGGCCCGGGGTGGGTAAGGGAGGCTCAGGGCCGGACTTCACATCCTTAAACCCTTCCAGACAGACACCCTCCACCTTAACTATGTGCTCCCCGCAAGCTGACAGGGCGGCCCTCTCCCCAACTGAGGAGCAGGGGGAGAGGGGGTTGACTTGTTTACCTCGACCGCTTTCAACAGCTAGGGGACGACGTGCGCCCTATCGCGACTGCCTACTAATTAATTTAACATCCATAAGAGCAGATATTGCTGAAAACTTGTTGCTTTTCGATGGCGCATCTGCGGCATACATTTATGGTGCAGAAATTTCAAGGTGGATTGGGGTATTGTAGTGGCTAATCCAGCGAGTACGAGTTCGAATTCCACTCCAGACGGTTTGCGAGGTTATTCAGTTTTGTTTTTAAATTCTGGAAATAAGAGTCAGTGTCAAATTTATAAAAGAAAACATTGTCACTTTGTTGTCAAAACCCATGTGATGTCCTGAGGGAAGGAACTTTTTGTTCCTTAATCAGTCTGGCCTGCATAGAAGAAAAGGTCAAGAGGAGATTTGACCAAGATTTTCAACATCTTGAGAGGTCTGGACAGAGTAGATAGGGAGACAGAAGGATCGAGATCCAAGAGTACACTGAATCAAGGTGATTAGTAAAGAAACAGTGATGACATGAAGAAAAACTTTTTATGCAGTACCTGGTTTGGATCTGTAATGCTTTGCCTCAGAGTGTGGTAGGAATAGATTCAGTCAAGACCTTCAGAAGAGGATTAGATAATTATCTGAAACAAAAATATTATGGGGCTATGTAGAAATGGTGAGAGTGTGTGACTAGGTGAGCGCTGGCACAGAAACTGGGTTATATGACCACCTCCTGTGCTGTAACCATTGTGTGATTCTATTCTATGATATACTACTACAATGCTGTACCAACATTGGCAACTCTTAACTGCACTCTGGTCCAGCTGGTCATTGTCATCAAGGTAGCTAGGTGTGACCAAATAACTACTGACTAAAGGAGGACCCTGAGCATGAATATATAAAAAAAACACTACAGGAAACTGTGTTGTGAGTGACTTATGTCATTATGTACTCCATGTCATCATTTGTTGGAATTTATGAATTACTCCAAGGCCAACCTTGCTGGAAAAGTTGAACAAGTAAATATCATAGCCTCCTTCCATTGCACACCCTTATTTAAAATCAATAACAAAATTGACTGCTGAGTAACGTGACTGCCGCTTAATCATTACACAACAATGCTAGAGGGCTCCAAATCAGTCAAATTTTCAGGTTGCCTGACTTGCCTTAGGAATTTAATTGGAAGCTTAAACCTCAATTAAGTAATCAAATAAATATTCTGATAGTTGGACTGGTTCTCGACTAATGTCTTTTGCGAATCAGCACTAACTGTACTGAGTCACTTAACACTGATTTTTCTATATTCACACTATAATATGGTTTCAATACAAACTCATCAATAAAATCAAATTTGGCTTGAACATATATCAAGAAGCAATGCTACCCATTTCTATGTCACAGGCCATGTCCATTGCTCTGCAATAGGTTTCTATTGAATAACTTATTATGGTCTATGTTTGGCCAGTACTCTGGATGTGTATCAAATGTTGATCCTGTCCTGCTATTTCCAATCCACCTCTATGTCTGCTGTTTACTGATTTTACCAAGTGAATTTGACACTAATAGATGTTTTCTGACATTGCAGCAAATTCCAGAGCATTATTCTTGGTACTGAATAGTGTAGTACCTCTGCGTCATTAAATACAGGAAGTCGGACAAGGTGCAAGATTGTTTGGCAAAATTTTTGCTCTCCTCTTGTACATATTTTTAAAATCTTGGTGTATTAACACTCTGGGTTTGGTTTTCATTGTTTGGCTGCATTCCTGACTTTGGAACAATGTGCCCTTTACTAAAAAAAATCCCTTACCCATTTTGAGATTTTTTTTGCTGGCTTGTTAACAATGAAGATTGTTTGCAAAATAACTTCTTAAAAGCATTTAAACTTTTGTAGAAGAATCTAGCTTAATTGGGACCTGTGTTGGTGATATCACAAAGGCATTTGGAAGATTCATGTGTCTTATTCTGCTGTTTTTCTATGAGTAAAATAACTTATGAGACACACAATGTAGCTGGTAAGCATGTTATACAATGATTACAGTATAGAGCGTAGAGAATTTGAAATAATAGCATACAATATTGCTTAGAAGTTTAAAGATGTAACTGGTTATTCATTACCTGCAAGATATTTTCACAGTAACTTCATTGCAGTGTTAATGTAAGTCTGCTCGTGACACAGAAACTGAAACTATTTTAGAATATATCATTCAGGTGATGCTATTAAATAGGTTTCCACAAATCAATGTTTTACTGTTTCATTAGTCACAATTGTTTAAGAACGGTAAGAGAGAGAAACTAGGATGCTATAGGTCTATTAGTTTAACATCAGTTAAAGTTACCCAACCCTGTTAGAGACAAAGTGACTGAGCTGATCAGAGAGATCCAGCAAAGATTTGTAAAGTGCAAGTCATGTTTCATGAACCTAATTTAAATTTGAAGGAGATAAGTAAGGTGATAGATAAGAGAATATTTATGAATGTTATTCATAAGGACTTTCAGAAAGCATTTGAGTAACTTTCGCATAAGAGACTTAACAAAAAATGAAAGCACGTGAAAATGGAGGCAATCTATTGGATTGGAATTTGGATAGGAGATGGGAGACACAGTAGGGATAATGGGTGTGTCCTCAATAATCTGCACGAGGACCACAGTTTTTCACCATGCTCATAAATGACATGAATTAAGGACGAGCGAGTTATTTATCTAAATTTATTGATATTAAGTTAGGTGACACAGTAAATAACATTGATGGGAACAGAAAATTGCAAAGATTACAATATATATGAGGGAGCAGAAATGCAAATCGAGGTCAGAATGGGAAAGTGTAAGATTATTCACTTTGGACTTAAGATCAGACTACTTTCTAAAATGGTGAGAATCCAAGAACGGTGGACGAACAGAGAGGTTTGGCAGTTCGTTTAAGTTTAGTGTCACAAGTAGGCTTACATTAACACTGCAATTAGTTACTGTGAAAATTCCCTCGTTGTCACACTCCGGTGCCTGTTCGGGTACACCAAGGGAGAATTTAGCATGGCCAATACACCTAACCAGCATATCTTTTGGACTGTCGGAGGAAACCCACGTAGACACGGGGAGAACATGCAGATTCTACACCGACAATGACGTGGGCCCATGGCAGTGCTAACCATTGCGCAGAAGTACAGAAATAACTAAAATCTAGTAGATAGGTGGAAAAACATTGGCCTTTATCTCAAGAGAGCTGAAATGCAAAGGGATGGAAGTTATATTACAGCTGTACAGAACATTGGTTAAATCCATCTGGAGTACCTCATTGAGTTGTGGGCACTGCTCCTCAGGAAGGATATATTGCCTTTGGAGGGTGTGTGGCACAAGGTCACCAGAATGATGCTGGGGCTAGAAGTGTTAAATGAAGACGACAAGATGCATATACTAGGCTTGTATTCTCTTGAGCTGTTTGGATTTAGGATGAATTGATAGGGTAAATTGAGCAAAGCTGTTTCCTCTGGTAGGATCAGAAAGTAGTTCTTCACAAAGGGGAGTGGAAATTTGGACTCTGTCTCTTAAAGAGCGATTGAAACAAGATCAATTGAAAATTTAGATGCTGAGTTGGAGAGATTTTTATGATGTGTGAAGGATTATGGGACCGTGGCAGATAGATGGAATTAAGATACAGATCAACCATAATCTCCTTGAATTACTAGAAGACTCGAGGGGTTGAATGTCCACCTACTTTTCCTATATTTTAGTCATTGCACAATTTATCAAAAAGAGATTAATCAGAAGAAACGAAAGGTAGTGGAGAAAATTGTCGGAATTGATCTATTTGTGTTTTGTAGAATAATGTGTACTTTTCATGGTGTAACTGTACAATTCTTGAATTGTTTGTAGGGCAGTGCAGTGTACACTCTCCCAAAGAGTGTAGATTTATGGAAGTATAGTTTCACAGGGTGTTTTCACCTTTCAGTACTTCGCCCAGGTGATTATTGCTGACATCTGAGTTTGTGTTGGCAAGCTATTTAACTATGAAAGCCAAGCCCAGTATTGATTTGGCACCCGCAAACCTGAGTTAATTTAATAGAGATCATTGGATAGAAATCAGGAATGTGATCTTTGCCTGATTTATTTACCTAGTTACCTTGTTATCCCAGAGATTCAATGGAAATCATAGTACTGGGTAAATTCAGTTAACATGGCAAAGTTGTGAAGTTCTGCTATAAATGCTTAGCTCTACACATGGCAGTGACTCATTGAGCCTCCTGAGTCATGATTTTTTGAAGGGTGGGGAGAAGGATTTATGGATGATATAGAGGAATATGGTTTGTCATATATGATTTATAACTAGAGGAAAAAAATGCTGGCATTTGTATACAGAAGCAAAATCCCTGCTTCCCTTATCCACTTTCTTCAGCTTCCAATTTTATACATTTTGTTCTCTGGTGGTATTTATTGATTTGCAGTTATTGTCCATTCTTTGTTTCTCTTGAGAAGGCAGTGGTGGGCTTTCTTGAAGCACTGCAATCCTTATGTTGCTGGTACTTCCCAAAGGTCTAAAACTAGAGGGCATAGGTTTAAGGTGAGAGGGGAAAGATACAAAAGAATCCAGAGGGGCAATTTTTTCACTGAGGGTGGGGAGTATCTGGAATGAGTTGCCAGAGGCAGTTGTAGAAGCAGGTACAATTTTGTCTTTTACAAAGCATTTAGACAGTTACATGGGTTAGATGGGTATAGAGGGATATGGGCCAAATGCGAGCAATTAGGACAAGCCTTGTGGTAAAAACTGGGCGGCATGGACAAGTTGGGCCCGAAGGGCCTGTTTCCATGCTGTAAGCCTCTATGACTCTATTCTAACCCAATTATGTTGAAGAAACAGTAGTTCCTGTCTCAGTCAAAACGGTGTGCAACTTGGAGCAGTGCTCGGAGGCATTGGGGTTCCTGTGATCTTGCTGCTTTTGTCCTTCTCAGAGCTGGGGAGATCCTGTTGATGCTTTCTGTTCTCTGGGTCATGAATTCAGCTGTCAGTGTGCTAGTGAGGAAAATGTGGCTGTTGAGTTCTCCAAGTTGCTCTATTCTAGATGATGTTGAGCTTCAATGTTATGGCTGCACCACCCAGGTGAGTGGTGAGTATCCCATGATGTTCCTGACTAGTCTTGTCTCTTGATGAAGAGGATTGGAGCTGTTAGGTGGTGAAACAATCAGTACCTAGTGTTGTCTGATCTTGTGGATAGTGTTAAAATGGCTAGTTCAGATATGTTTCTGATAGTGGTGACCTCTAGGATGATGATGGGGGACTTGGCAATAGTGACATTGAAAGTCAAGGAAAAATGGCTAGACTTTCTCTTGTTCAAAATGGTCATTGTCTTGCATTTATGTAGCCCAAATGTTACCTACTATGTGTTAAATAAGCCATGGATGTCATCCAGGCCCTGTTGCAAGATCGCATGCTTGCCTTATTGGAGGAGTTGTAAATGGAGCTGAGTGCTGAATTGTCAGCGAACAGTAGTACTCACCGGTTGTTGAATGGAAGGCCATTTATGTAGTTTGAGGGAGGAGGGAAAGCAACTGGAGATGGCAATACTTGGTTAAATGTCTTGCTATCTTGGGCAGTGGACTTTATATCTCCTCTGGCATTTGGCTCTTGCTCCCATGTCTGGATTAGGACTATGATGAGGTATGGAACTGCGTAATTTTAACAGAGCCCGAGCTAAACTGTGGTGAATGGGTTATTGATGAGTAGTTGTTGGGTGATGCTATTATCGATGATTCCTTGCATCACTATTTTAATTGGCAGAAAGCTAATACGTGACATACATCGGTAATTTTGAATATTGCTGCAAAGCTTTTCCTCTTGCAATTATCAAGGCAAATGCAGGAATGACATTTCAAACGATCATGCCAATTTATACACAGGAGCAAAGGGTGCTGAGTGGCTGAGGCATTGCCTTGAAGAAAGCATTGGGGGAACTGTAGGCTTGCCAAGTTCCTGGGTAATTTGCGGCCTTCACGACACACGACAACGCAGAGTCACTGAGCAGAGACTGATAGCCAAGTTCCGCACACATGAGGATGGCCTCAACCGGGATCTTGGGTTCATGTCACACTATCTGTAACCCCCACGACTTGCCTGGACTTGCAAAATCTCACTAACTGTCCTGTCTGGAGACAATACACATCTCTTTAACTTGTGCTTAATGCTCTCTCCACTCACATTGTCTGTACCTTTAAGACTTGTTTAGCTGTAAAGACTCGCATTCCAATCATTATTCTGTAAATTGAGTTTGTGTCTTTATATGCCCTGTTTGTGAACAGATCTCCCACTCACCTGATGAAGGAGCAGCGCTCCGAAAGCTAGTGGTGTTTGCTACCAAATAAACCTGTTGGACTTTAACCTGGTGTTGTGAGACTTCTTACTAATTTGAAAAAAGCATGGCTTTGAACATAATCCTTTTGTTTGCAGTGAAGGGTCTATGAATGTATGTCATTTCTAGTGTAAATGAGCCATGTTATGAGCTTGACTGTCTTAAATTAGTTGTTAAGGTAGCTAACTATTTGCATGCTTAGGATTGTCCAGCAAGTTCTGCCCAATTGCAGAATCACATCTAACACTAGATGTGCTAGACTGCTTTAAAAACTCATTTTAACTAAAATGCTGTGGAACATGGTGGCTGAATATCAGATGTGCATTTTTTGAGTTGCCAAGTTGATTGCTGTAAATTGGAAAAAAGCTTCTTTAATATGGTTAATATTTGGTAGCAAATATACATTTGTTGTATATTCTTTGGGTTTTGCATGTGAGCTGGTTGAGTACAACCAAAGGAACAGCTGTTTAATTCAATCAGCCAGTCACTGGAATATACAGCCTGCTTACCTAACATTAGGGGAGGCAGTGATGTAGTGGTATTGTCACTGGACTAGTTATCCAGAGGCTCAGGGTAATGTTCTGGGGACCAGATGGTGAAATTTGAATTCAGTAAAAATCTGAATTTAAAAGTCTAATGATGAACATGATATCATTGTTGATTATCTTAAAAACCCATCTGGTTCACTAATGCCGTTTAGGGAAGGAAATCTGTTGACCTTACCTGGTATGGCCTACAGGTGACTCCAGATTCACAGCAATTTGATTGACTCTTAAATGCCCTCAGCGACGGGCAACAAATGCTGACTCATCCAGCGACGCCCACATCCCATGAACAAATTTTTTAAAAAAATCACTGACATCAACATTTGTGGACAACATTGCTCAATAGTGCGGTAGGCAGAACATTTATTTGGACTGGCAGCATCCCATTAGTGAAAAATACCACTCGCTTAGCTGCTAAACAGTAGCAACATGAAATGGCTTGAGAAATCTGCTAATAGGTACTCTGCTACTTTACTGCAAGCCTACCTTCACTTGTCAGTATACACTTTGGTAGGGTGGGTTGGGTGATGAACTGTTAGGGTTGTTTGGCTACGGAACTTAATAAAATGTTGGTGCAAATATAGACAAAAAACTGAATTCTAGAGAAGAGGTGAGAGTGACTGTCCTTGACATTAAGATAGCATTTGACCAGGTGTGGCATCGAGGAGCCCTCGCAAAATTGAAAGCAGTTGGAATTGGGGAAAATTCTCCACCGGTTGGAGTTGTACTTAGCACAAAAGATTGTGGTTGTTGGAGGCTAATCATCTTAGTCTCAGAACATTCCCTGCAGGAATTCTTCAGAGTAGTGCACTCGGCCCAACCATTTTTAGAGCATCATCAATGACATTCCCTCCTAAATTGGATCTCACAGGGGATGTTTGCTGAAGATTGTACAAGTGCTTAGTACAATTGCAACTTCAGCAACTGAAGTAGTCTGTGCCCTAATGCAGCAAGATCTAGACATTACTCAGGCTTGAGCTGATAAGTTGCAACTAACATTAGTGCCAGGCAATGATCATCCCCAGCAAGAGAGAATTTAACTATCTCACCATGACATTCAATGGCATTACCAAAACTGAATCTTTGGGGGTGGAGGAGTCACCATTCAACTGGACCAGACACATTTATATTGTGGCTTTCTGACTCCCCTAAGTCTTTTCACCATTTCCAAGGCATAAGTCAGGACTGTAATGAAATACTCTCCACTTGTCTGGATGAATGCAGCTTTGATACCATCTAGGTTAAAGCAACCTGTTTGATCAGGATCCTATCTGCCACCTTAAGGATATACTCCCTTTACTCCTGGCACATGATATCAGTGTGAACCATCTGCAAGTTGTAGTTCAGCATCTTGTTAAGCTTCTTTCAACAGCACGTTCCAAACCCATGACCTGTACCACCTAGAAGGACTATGGCAGCAGATGCATGGGAACATCACCACTTGAAAGTTCCACTCTTAACCTCACACCATCCTGATTTGAATCTATGTTACTGTTTCTTCACAGTCCTTGGGTCAGAAATCTGAAAATCCTTTTCTAACAGCAACGTGGTGTATCTACACCACATGGTGTGCAGTGGTTCAAGAAGATAGCTCACTAGTACCTTGTGGACATTTAGGGAGGGACACCAAATGCTGGCCTTACCAGTGATGCCCACATCCCATGATCAAATATAAAAACAGTTAAGGCTGTGTGTGTGAGATGACAAGATGTGGACAGTGAGGGAAATGAGCAAGCCATTCAAAGACCAGATCCCACTTGATAATTAAGTGAAGATTTCTCTCGGATGGGAATGGAGAATTCTGAGGTGAATGTATTAAGGGAGATCAAGTAATGAGAAAGTCACCTCATGAAATGTCATTTCATGTTAAGTGAGGTGATGTCAATGAACAGCTGAAGCTTGGGAGAGAAGTAGACAGGCAATAATCTTAAAAAGGAAGTCGTGGAAAAGGGAAAGCTGTTTTGAAGTAGGGAAAAGTGTCAGAGGAGGAGGAGTAGAAACCTGAATGGGATCTGGCAGCGACAAACAGCCTGTCATAATGGTAGCATGATAGATGGGTTGGAGACATGGAATATAAAGCCAAATAGGATGACTTCAGTGAGGCACGGGGGAAAGGAGCCATTGTCTGTGAGCTAGACTTCAGGCAGGCCATAGGATTGACTGACTCAAACAGCCTGGGGCATAAACAAAAATAACTGTGGTTGCGAGAGAATCAGTGTTCAGGAGGAAGGCATGCAATCTAGCAGGCCAGTGTTTGGAAAGCCACCAGGAAAGTTAGAGACGTGATGAAGGGAGATGGAAGTGCTTGAGCCTGGCAAACTAGCTGGTTGGGGTCAGCAGTTGAGGTTGTTGCTTTGGGAAAGATTGCAGTGGATACTGCGGTGGACATGGAAGAGAATGTTGTAGGTAGAGCAGAAGGCACCAGGGCAGTATTCTTCTCGAGGAGGCATATGAGCTTGGCTGCAGGAGAAGGGATAAGTGGAGTTTTAGGTATGAACAATAATAGACAATTCATCTTTGAATCTAGTCTGAGATTATGGTTGATCTGTAGCCTAACTCTGTTTATCTGTCTTCATCTTTTTCCATAGATACCCTTAGCTGACAAAAATAGAGCCAAGTGCGATGGAAAGCTAAAAATGTAGAATACCAGTGTGGCTGAGAAATAACCACTTGTGTGGTTATTTCTCAGCCACGTGTGACCAGAATTTGGCAACAAGAGGGTTTTTAATACACACTAAATACAGAAGTTACTGGGTGTAGTAAAAAGAAAAAATAAATAAATCAGGCAGCATGGTGGCACAATGGTTAGCCCTTCTGCCTCTCAGTGCCAGGGACCTGGGTTCAATTCCAGCCTCGGGTGACTGTGTGAAGTTTGTTCTCCACACAGACAGCATGTTTTCCCCCTATCTACGTGGGTTTCCTCCGGGTGCTCGGGTTTCCTCCCACAGTCCAAAGATGTGCGGGTTAGGTTGATTGGCCATGCTAAATTGCCCCTTAGTGTCAGGGAGATTAGCAGGGTAAATACATGGGGTTACGGGGGATAGGACCTGGGTGGGATTCTTGTCAATGCAGGCTCGATGGGCTGAATGGCCTCCTTCTGCACTGTAAGGATTCTATGATGTCCTTTTTTAAAATAGAAATTTGGGAAAGCATAATGGAAGGCAGGGGCTCAGGTAGGAGTGACTGGCAAAAATCAAGAGGATAATTAATTGAAACTTTGGCTTGCAGAATAGAGAATATGAAAGAAACCACATGTGGTTAATATAAAACTTTAAAGCGGAAACTGAGGGAAGCATTACATAGAGGTAGCTAAAACATGCAAATACGATCTTCAGGGCTTTTATATTGAGTTATCAGAGCATGAGGCTTCTTCAGAAACATCACCACCGTAGCTGTATAAGAAGCAATCAGTTTTCTAAATACCTTGCTAAAACTTGATAGCTGCTTCACATAAATACTGAGAGGTGAATGGTTTGATGCTGCAGAGCTTCATATTAATGGAGTAGAGCTTTGATGTTGGGCACAATTGGCAATCTGGCTGGAAATTGTGCTTGAAATTGCACTGGTCTTTTTGAAGTAATGTTATAATTCAAGTTTCTGCTCAAACTTATTTACATATTGCCAAGCATCAAATCATCTTGGGTAGTGAAATTAAACATTTTTCCTTAAAAATGCCTTGAGGTGTAGGAGTGGTAACCTCATACAGTTTTATTAATATAGTTGAAAATGGGTTTATTACAAAAGCATTTTTAAAAGTGCTTAGCTCACCACTGGTAGGTAACCTGATTTTTAAATTGCAGCAAATGACTTCTTAAAAAATGCACAGAAGCATTTCTGGATTCATTGTACGGGATTCAGTTCTTAGTAAATTATTTAATAATTAACTTTAAAAACTTGCCTTGTATTTATAAACAAGATTAATTTGAGGAGTCTTCTCGTATGGGAACAAGTGGTGGAAACCGCCTATGCTCGTTATTTTGATCTGGGAGAGGTGCCTAGTTCTGTAGGCAGGGCTGACTTCCAGCAAGATATTTTTTAAACCAGCATTAGAAGATGCAGAAACTCAAAGGTTTGAAAGAACTTGCACTTAAATTTCTTGAATCCCTGATGCTGATTTTAGTTGATTTTAATTCCGATAAATTCCATTGGTGAGCATAGTGGAAACTAACCCAATGTGTTTAGGATTTTCTATTATATTTAGTTTATTTGAAATGCAAACACTGTTATAGTTTGGGCCTAAATGAATTTTATTTTATTTTTGTTTTTGTGGGGGGAGCACGGGGTAAAGTATGTGCATATGGGGGAATTTGGAAATGCATGCAACAGATAGAGTCATAGAGGTTTACAGCATGGAAACAGGTCCTTCAGCCCAACTTGTCCATGCCGCCCTTTTTTTTAAACCCCTAAGCTAGTCCCAATTGCCTGCATTTGGCCCATATCCCCTTACCCATGTAACTGTCTAAACGCTTTTTAAAATACAACATTGTACCTGCCTCTACTACTACCTCTGGCAGCTTGTTCCAGACACTCACCACCCTCTGTGTGAAAAAATTGCCCCACTCATCTTAAACCTATGCCCTCTAATTTTAGACTCCCCTACCTTTGGGAAAAGATATTGACTATCTCGCTGATCTATGCCCCTCATTATTTTATAGACCTCAATAAGATCACCTCAGCTTTCTATGCTCCAGAGAAAAAAGTCCCAGTCTATCCAGCGTCTCCTTATAACTCAAACCATCAAGTCCCGGTAGCATCCTAGTAAATCTCTTCTGCACTCTTTCTAGTTTAATAATATATTTTCTTTAATAGGGTGACCAGAACTGTACACAGTATTCCAAGTGTGGCCTTACCAATGTCTTGTACAACTTCAACAAGACATCCCAACTCCTGTATTCAATGTTCTGACCAAGAATGGAACCCTGCTCAATAGACCGTAACTTTTATTTTTTGTTTAGAGACGTTGCTGAACAGAGCCACAGGACTACAAATAATAAAACAGGAATAAAACATTTTAAAAAACCTTTTTCTTGGGATGTGAACGTCACTGGCTGGGCCAGCATTTATTGTCTATCCCTGAGGGCATTAAGAGTCAACTATGTTGCTGTAGATCTGGAGTCGCAGGTAGGCCAGACCAGGTAAGGACAACAGATTTCCTTCCCTAAAGGACATTATTTATTAAACATGAAAAGATTGACTACAATACAGTACTCCTTTACCCCACCTATATCTTTATAGATGTACATAGATTTTTAAGGATAACACAAGTTACAAAATATATCTTGTACTATAATGTTCTTGGTAAGTACACAGTCCATGTAAACCGACAGCCAACTGTGGGCAGACACATCACACTCTGAAACCAATTGGCAGATGCTGTTCCGTAGAACCTTTGTGTATTTCTCATCAAATCCCCCCATTTGTTTATCGCGCTATGAGTCAACTGGCCTCGCTGGAGCTCTGATTTCCACATGAGTGTTTCCAAACTCCACTCTTGAAAAACATGCCTTAGAATCTTCTCTCAAACAACATGCTCTCTCAGATGCCTTCACCAATGATTCAGTTCCAGGATTTCAATCTATCCTTTTGGTATTCCTCTGCCTTGGATTGCCATGTATGCTAAAGCTTCCACATAATCTCTCAGGTACCCAGACTTGCCAATAAAACATCACAGCTTCATGGGCTGTATTAAGGTGTCACCAACCTTAGGATCACTACAGATATCTGGCTTCTTGCTAGCCAACTCCACCGGATCTCCAACTTTCAGAGAGCTCCCTCTGTTCCCTTCTTTAGCTTGAATAAACAGTTCCTTGTTTAGATTCCAGTTCTTTGTCCTGTTGACTTTCGTCTTTCTGGGACTTCTCTTTCATTCCCTGATTTCTAGAATGATCTGTTCTTTAGATTCTGAGACTTGATTTCTGCCCCTTATCTGATTGTCCTGCCTCTGCTGACAGTGTTAGAGCTACATTCTTTTCAAATACCTGGTTCCAATTGAGCCACAAATGCTTAGGCGTTTCAGCGTGGGTCCATGGTTGCTAAGCACCAGCCTTGTCTTTATTTAAACCCTGTTTATTTATGAGTAATAAACGCTTTAATTACAATGCAGGCACAGTTTTAAAGTGACCAAAACCGACGGACATGTAGGCACCTTTGTTTAACATGAAGCGAACTAAAGTTTTTAACCCTTCCTTATACAGGAACAAAAAATTAAACTTACTTAAGCTATACGTTGTTTCTAATACCCACAAATGCAAATATAGATTATTTAAGATTGCCTGTCTCTGGACAATGGCAACAAGGGGCGACTCAACAAATGTTGCTTTTTGGCTGGAAGTACATGTGTGCTGAGGACACACAAGGGCATGACTTTCTATGTGATCAAGTAGCCTGCCACCATTCACTCTGTTCCCATAAAGTGAGGGCATTCTTGTCAAATAATCAAGTGACGTTTTTCAGAAGTACTTTGACATCTTGACTGCCATACTTTTATTTTCCTAGCCATAACATTATCTTTACTGTTCAGAGATAGAAATACTTAATTATATCTAGTTAAAATTCATTTTCTAGCATTTTTTTCTAATGGAGTTTTATAAATCTTAAAAATACAAGCTCCCTTTTCCCAAGAAAATGAATTGTAAATTCTCCTCCTGTGTGGGCAGGCCCATATCAATCTCCAGATTGACCTGCATCTATCTATCAGCCCTTGGACTAATGCCATTAGCCCCTCTCTCAACTTCACTAATGATAGCAGAATATCTGTTTTTAATCCTTTTCTCCAGAACTCCCTCATAAACGTTTTCCTTGCTTTCCTGTACTTTTCTGTTTTAAAAATCTACTGAAAATCTATGTTTTCAAACATATTCTGGGTGTGTTTCCTATTGTCTGGCGTGTGTTAGAAAATAGAAATAGTTTAAGTAATTTAGTTTTGTACTGTGTGTATTAGAAATAAAGTATAGGTTTAAGTTTAATTGGTGTTTCTGCATTAATGTGGTTAAAAAGGGTTAAAACATCAGTCTAGCTTCATGTTAAAAAGATAGCCTGCAAGTCTGTAAGTTTTAGTTTCACTTAGTACAGACATCAATACATAGGGACAGAAAGGAAGTTCCAAAAGCTAAAGAACAGAAAGTTCCTTTGACTGAACTGTCTTCCTGGGACAAAGAATAGGAATTTAGACAGGGTCTTGTTTGGTGAAGTTAAAGCAAAGAATTAGAAAGACAGATACACAAAGCAGATTTGAAGTTGATTGGAAAGAAGCCAGAATTCACATGGTGATCCTAAGGTTGGTGACACCTTAATACAGCCTATGAAGCAGTGGTGTTTTGTTGGTGTGGCTCTGTACCTGAGTGATTGCATGGAAGTTTGATTGCACATGGTGAACCAGGGCAGAGAAATATCAAAAGAAAAGGTTGAAATCTTGGGTGTGGATCCTTGGTGAAGGCTTCAGAGAAAAAGCCTTGTGTGGGAGAAGATTCCAAAGTGTGTTCTTTGTGAGTGGAGTTTAGAAACTCGTGTGAAAGCCAGAGTTCTAGTGAGACCAGTTGACTCAGTGCGACAAGCATCTGGGGGAATTTGATGAGGAATCCACAAAAGGTTTTTTGGGTGGCATCTATCATTTGGTTTCAGAGTGTGTTGTGTCTGACCACATTTCACCTATTGGTTTACATGGACTGTGTACTTATTGAGATCATTAGAGTACAAAACAGATTCTGTAACGTGTTATCCTTACAAAAGTATAGCTGGGATGAAGGAGTTTTGTATTATAATTGATTTATTTCTGGTTTGATAAATGTTTCATTCTTTTGCAGAAAGTTCATTGGCAGTCCTGTGACTCTCTTCATCCAACATCTCTAAATAAAAAATAAAACTTAGGATCGATCAAACTGGGTTCTATCCTGGGATCTGATTGTCCAGTAGTAACATCAGCTGGGGTTGTAACACGTGTCTCTGTCTCTATGAATCATCTTTGGACATTTAGTTTGATAAAGGTGCTATATTAATGCAATTTTTAAAATTGCATTTCAACCTGCTCTCTTTTCTCCTCCCCTTAATGATTTGCATACCTTATGGACAGTTTTTTAATAAAGGTTAAGTTAGTTTTGTGTTTAGATATTTTATACTTATGTATGCATAATTTGACAGTGGTGCAAGATAGAATATAGAATTTACCCCTTTTATATAAAACAATTTAAATTTATATAGCATCTTTAATGGGCTGTCCATATTACCAAAATAAATTAATTTAATTAACTCTTTAATTTAATTAACGGGCTAGGTTGATTGGCCATTCTAAATTGCCCCTTAGTGTCCCGGGATGCATAGGTTAGAGGGGTTAGTGGGTAAATATGTAGGGATATGTGGATAGGGCCTGGGTGGGATTGTGGTTGGTGCAGACTCGATGGGCCGAATGGCCTCTTTCTGCCCTGTAGGATTTTATGATTCTTTAGAATAACAGAATCAGAATAAATGTATTCATTCAAGAGTAATTAGATAGCATCTTTGCAGGAATTTGTGATTTCATTCTTTGAATGTTAGGAATAGTGTAACTAAAATTTCACAGAGCAGGTAATCTTAGCAAAAGTTTAAACTTGGAATCCACTTTGGAGTTGTTTTATTACCCTGTTTCAATGAATTCACGACATCAACAGCACTGTAATAAATAATCCTAATGCGTTCAGTTGGAACTGAATCAAAATCAGCATATTCTTTTAAGTTACAGGAGCATGAAACTTATTCAGGTTCCCACCTTAATTGTAAAAGAGGTAGTCTTCCAAATGTCTAACAAAAATATGTCTATAGTTAAGAATACCTTATTAAATGTTTTGATGTAGAAAGCTGTAACCTAATCAAAGGGTTTAAGTAACTTGTAAATGGTGAGCAAAGCTTATACAATTTATGACTGCAATGTCTGAATTCAGTTGTTAAACCCTTTAATTCATTGTGAAATGATATATCTATTAAAAATCTAAAGTCTGTACGCATTTCTTTTCAACTTCTGCCAATGCTAAATGCCAATTTTATATTGGAATTTGACCCTGTAGACTTGTCACACTACAAGAGGTGATTCTTTAGTATCTCAGTTTTCTGTTCTAGCTATCTATTGCTCCCAACAGTGCTGAAGGTTTTGCCACTTAATTGTTATAACTTAAAAATAGACAGAATGTATGACTTAAAATTATGTATGTGGTCCCGGCTTTATCTTTCTTTTCCTTCAGCACTTCTGTCCTTAGTTCACTTGGAACTTTATTTGAGATCAACTTTAAAACTGAATACAATCCAGATACTTTTATCTGTATGAAATTGTATTGTGCACAATGGTCAGCACTGCTGCATCACAACACCAAGGGCTTGGGTTCAATTCCCGGCTTGGGTTACTGCCTGTGCGGAGTCTGCACGTCCTCCCCGTGTTGTGTGGGTTTACTCCCACAGTCTGAAAGACATCAGGTTGGGTGGATTGGCCTTGCTATATTCTCCCTCAGAACAGGTGCCGGAGTGTGGTGACTAGGGGATTTTCACAGTAGCTTCATTGCAGTGTTAATGTAAGCCTACTTGTGACTCTAAAAAGTTAACTTTAACTTTGAATGTTCTACTTCTTTTAAGAGATATTTTAATGTCATTTGTAATAATCAAAAGAAGGTTTTTTTGACAAATTTGCCTGGTCACAGACAAATATATTTAATCAAACAAGTTGTATATTTTAAACCAAAACTTTATGATGGCATTTTAAAGTTTTTTTGCAAATCAGTAATCAAAGTTTCTAAGTAATTTAGAATCATGAGCAGTGGAAAATGTGTGACCATAGCTTCAGGGGTGGTCATGGAAGGGTTGCAAGGATGTTGAAACTGTTTCACTGGCTTGTACTATACTACTTGTCCTGCCATAACAAAGCACAAAAAGTCTGGTGCTTTCGTTCACAAGTCATTTCTTAGTGCTGGTTATGAGCAACTCATTTCTATATATTTTTGAAAAAACTCAAACATTGCTCAATTTGCAGACAACAAGATCAATGAATAATGGCTATCCTCAGTTGTTGTTGTGTATCTCCACTCTTAGTGTCTGTAATTTGCAAAACGTTGCTGTTTTCTGAACATCCAATACTATCTGAAAGGGGACAGCAATGTTGAATTTGAATAAATTCTTGTCCAATAAATATCCTGCCAACTCCAGGTTCTTGTGCATAGCAGTCACGTTGGGCTGCAGTCCAGTGCCATATCATCCCATCCCCAACCTTTATTCTAACTGTAGTATTCTTACTTTGATATTGGGTTAAGTTAGGAAGCAAATATTATTTCTCAAACAAAGAGGAGAAATTGTTTGATTTTTATGAAGCTCATATTTGGAAATCTCCCTTAGGTGGATTTGCTGGAAAAGTAAAATAGTAATGTTGAGGTAGCAAATGCAAGTTCTGGAAATCTGAAATAAAAAAGAATGCTGGAAAATACACAGCAGGTCAGTATTTGTGGAGTGAGAAACAAAGTTAATGTCCGGGATTTTCTCTGAGATCAGCAAAATGGCAGTGGCAACTTTTATGCCATATAGTGTGGGATTTTGTACAAAAAGAAGGCAGGCTGTATTGCTGGAAAGTGGTCTCTGATTCACCCCCTCCACCATTCGCTCAGCACTTTTTGCGGGTGTCATATTTAAAGGCTGCCCCAGGGCACAGTGAATGCACCAGGAAACATTCTTCACCCATGTGTACCCCCCAGCACCACCACCTCTCCCTGACTGTGAAGTTGCACTGCAATTGCTGTGCTTGCCTCTGAGCTCCCCTTGGAGTACTGCTCGCCAGGTGCAAGCTTACTGAGACCAGTGGGCATTGCACAGTTCTGACCTCACACCACTATGAAGGCATCATTTTACGTGCAGGTATGAATCCTGGTGGATAGGTCCGAAAGACATGCTGATTTATTACAATGAGGTTCCTGATGTTGAGCAGCGGGAAACTCAGCCTGCTACTGATGGGGAAATGTGTGAAAAAAGACCTGGGTGGTCTTGCAATATTTTCTGCTCTTGCTGCCAAACCCGACCCATGCAAATGGGAGCGGAAAATCCTTGCCTGTGCCTCCAATTGCTGATCTTTCTCAATTCAGAAAACCCTGTTAGCACGACCCCCTCCCCCCACTATATCATCATCTCTTAAATGATTCCAACTCTGTTCGCTACCACTAATCTCTCTGGACGTCAGTTCAAACATTGATCGCCATGCAAAAAACTTAGATAAATCAGTTATTTTACAATTTGGAGGTGTCCTCATGCATGCATATAACATCTCGTTTGGCATCATTGATGAATTTGACAGGAAGCTAAATAAGTGAAAGAGACAGAAAAGAATAGAGGATTATGATTATGGGTTGAAATAAAGTAAGGTGAGAGGAGGCTCCTGTGGAATATAAACTTGTTGAGCCAAATGGCCTATTTCTAAATACTATGTAATCTTTGTCCTGTTCTACTCTTGCAATTTAATATGAAGTAATATTCCAGGTTTAGGTTATTTATTCTCTGCATTGCTATAAACCTCAAACAAAATGTTACAGGCGCATTCTTTTGAGCCTCAGTTCTTTGATAATGGTTATCAGCTTTGCTGTCATTTCCCTCATTAGCTTCCAGCAGATTGTGGCAGATGCCTTTCTTTTGGTTTATACTAAGGAATTCAATAACGATATACTCTATATATTGGTGTATAAGTCAACCTTTGAAGTCTCAAATTCCATTCAAAAACAGGATTCAGTTCATACTAAGCTAGGTATAAAAGTGAACTGCTGGCTGGGTGTGGGTGATTGGCATCTTTGTCCTTCCCAAAATGGGATCTGCTCTGTGGGTATGTGTTAAATTTCTGCACATCTTCACAGCATAGCTTATATCGCCTGCTTGATTTCTTATACCCAGTTATAAGTTACTGGTAATTAAAACATTGATGTGTGGGGTGAAAAATTGAGGTTGACTCAAATGAGGGTATGGCATGTCAGCTGCAAAGGGGAGTCAACTTGCAAGCTGAGTGTATGCAAAAACATGATTTTTGGGGATGGATAAATGGGGTTATCTGATACCATAGGTTGAATGATACACCACACTCTAAGGAAGACAGCAATTCTGACAAGATTACTGTTGTTCAGGTTTGGATGGAATTTCTAAATAAAAGGCCTGCATTTAAAATTTTATACAAACTTGCACTATTAAGTGCATCAAATATTGCAGATAAATTTGGTAAAGGGAAGATATGTATTAGAAAATATCAAATTATATATATCTGTGGCATTTTATACAAAAGGCAATGTGATAATATGCATAGTAAGAATGGCCCTTTCATGCATTGCAGAGATTTATTTATGTAACACTGGTATTTGTATGTATTGGCTAAAAAAACCCTTTTTTTACTTTTTAGGGACCAATACAAAAAAACTTATTTTGCAGCCTCTGGGTAGATCTGCTTCTGCATTATTTTACTGATAGTGTACATTTATTATTTATTACTGTCACAAATAGGCTTATGTTAACAGTGCAATGAAGTTACTGTGAAAATCCCCTAGTCGCCACGCTCTGGGGCCTGTTTGGGTACACAGAGAATTTAGCATGGCCAATGCACCTAACCAGTACGCCTTTTGGTCGGTGGGAGGAAATCGCAGCACGTGGAGGAAACCCATGCAAACACGGGGAGAACTGTGCACTAGACGCACAATGACCCAAGGTGGAAAACAAACCTGGGTCCCTGGCGCTGTGAGGCAGCAATGCTAACCACTGTGCCACCCCTACATGACTTGCCCATTTCTACCCCATCCCTTAAAGTTAGCTAATTTCCAACTCTGAGCAATGCCTGGGAACATCTGATAGTGTTGCAATCAAAAATGTTTTTGTTTGCAAGATGTTGCCTTCTATAAGTTGTGGTATCTGAGTAGTTTCTTCAAGGTTGTCTTACCTTTTCATTAGTGCAACTGGTGAAATCTAATTCATTTTGACTCTGACAATATTTAACTTTTAATTTTACTAATAGATCTCTGATATAGTTAGTTATCTGTGTAAGTTAATTAACGGATATACTGTAATATATACTGCTATTTGGGCTGTTAGTTACTATATTTGTTTTTGATTTTTAAAATATGATTGGGAATTGATATGAATTAAGATTGGACTTGCTTGAATTGACTGATTTCTGAGAGAGAATTGTATTTCTTTCCCAAGTATATTTATTCTTCCGAATCATAAGTTATAGAATAACAGAATCATAGAATCCCTACAGTGTACCAACTAGACAGGATGCAATATTAGATCTCCTATTAGGAAACGAGTTAGGACAAGTGACGGAAGTGTGTGTAGGGGAACACTTTGGTTCCAGTGATCATAACGCCATTAGTTTCAACTTGATCATGGATAAAGATAGATCTGGTCCTCGGATTGAGGTTCTAAACTGGAAAAAGGCCAAATTTGAAGAAATGAGAAAGGATCTAAAAAGCGTGGATTGGGACAGGCTGTTCTCTGGCAAGGATGTGAATGGTAGGTGGGAGGCCTTCAAAGGAGAAATTTTGAGAGTGCAGAGTTTGTATGTTCCTGTCAGGATTAAAGGCAAAGTGAATAAGAATAAGGAACCTTGGTTCTCGAGGATATTGGAACTCTGATAAAGAAGAGAGAGATGTATGACATGTATAAGCAACAGGGAGCAAATAAGATGCTTGAGGAGTATAAAAAGTGCAAGAAACTACTTAAGAAAGAAATCAGGACGGCTAAAAGACGACATGAGGTTGCTTTGGCAGATAAGGTGAAGGATAATCCTAAGAGCTTCTACAGGTATATTAAGAGCAAAAGGATAGTAAGGGATAACATTGGTCCTCTTGTAGATCAGAGTGGTCGGCTATGTATGGAACCAAAAGAAATGGGGGAGATATTAAATGGGTTTTTTGCATCCGTATTTACTAAGGAAACTGGCATGGAGTCTATGGAAATAAGGCAAACAAGTAGGGAGGTCATGGAACCTATATAGATTAAAAGGGAGGAGGTGCTTGCTGTCTTGAGGCAAATCAGAGTAGATAAATCCCCAGGACCGGACAGGGTATTCCCTCTGACCTTGAAGGAGATTAGTGTTGAAATTGCTGGGGCCCTGGCAGATATATTTAAAATGTCGGTATCCACGGATGAGGTGCCGGATGATTGGAGGATAGCTCATGTTGTTCCGTTGTTTAAAAAAGGCTCAAAAAGTAATGCGGGAAATTATAGGCCATTAAGTTTGATGTCAGTAGTAGGTAAATTATTGGAAGGAGTACTAAGAGATAGGATCTACAAATATTTGGATAGACAGGGACTTATTAGGGAGAGTCAACATGGCTTTGTGCGTGGTAGGTCATACTTAACCAATCTATTAGAGTTTTTCGAAGAGGTTACCAGGAAAGTGGATGAAGGGAAGGCAGTGGATGTTGTCTACATGGACTTCAGTAAGGCCTTTGACACGGTCCCGCATGGGAGGTTAGTCAGGAAGGTTCAGTCGCTAGGTATACATGGAGAGGTAGTAAATTGGATTAGACATTGGCTCAATGGAAGAACACAGTAAGAAGTTTAACAACACCAGGTTAAAGTCCAACAGGTTTATTTGGTAGCAAAAGCCACACAAGCTTTCGAGGCTCTGAGCCCCTTCTTCAGGTGAGTGGGAATTCTGTTCACAAACAGAACTTATAAGACACAGACTCAATTTACATGAATAATGGTTGGAATGCGAATACTTACAACTAATCCAGTCTTTAAGAAACAAAACAATGGGAGTGGAGAGAGCATCAAGACAGGCTAAAAAGATGTGTATTGTCTCCAGACAAGACAGCCAGTGAAACTCTGCAGGTCCACGCAACTGTGGGAGTTACAAATAGTGTGACATAAATTCTGATTCTAGGATCGCATGATAAAGACTCAGGAGGAAAAAAGCAGAAATATTTATGTGAAATAGTGTGACATAAACCCAATATCCCGGTTGAGGCCGTCCTTGTGTGTGCGGAACCTGGCTATCAGTTTCTGAAAAATGGCAGATGGAGTTTAATGCAGCCAAGTGTGAGGTATTGCACTTTGGAAGGACAAACCAAGGTAGAACATACAAGGTAAATGGTAGGACACTGAAGAGTGCAGTAGAACAGAGGGATCTGGGAATACAGATACATAATTCCCCAAAAGTGGCGTCACAGGTAGATAGGGTCATAAAGAGTGCTTTTGGTACATTGGCCTTTATAAATCAAAGTATTGAGTATAGGAGTTGGCTTTTGCTACCAAATAAACCTGTTGGACTTTAACCTGGTGTTGTTAAACTTCTTACTGTGTTTACCCCAGTCCAACGCCGGCATCTCCACATCAATGGAAGAAGCCAGAGAGTGGTAGTGGAGGATTGCTTCTCTGAGTGGAGGTCTGTGACTAGTGGTGTGCCACAGGGATCAGTGCTGGGTTCATTGTTGTTTGTCATCTATATCAATGATCTGGATGACAATGTGGTAAATTGGATCAGCAAGTTTGCTGATGATACAAAGATTGGAGGTGTAGTGGACAGTGAGGAAGGTTTTCAAAGCTTGCAGAGGGATTTGGACCAGCTAGAAAAATGGGCTGAAAAATGGCAGATGGAGTTTAATGCAGCCAAGTGTGAGGTATTGCACTTTGGAAGGACAAACCAAGGTAGAACATACAAGGTAAATGGTAGGACACTGAAGAGTGCAGTAGAACAGAGGGATCTGGGAATACAGATACATAATTCCCCAAAAGTGGCGTCACAGGTAGATAGGGTCATAAAGAGTGCTTTTGGTACATTGGCCTTTATAAATCAAAGTATTGAGTATAGGAGTTGGAATGTTATGGTGAGGTTGTACAAGACATTGGTGAGGCCGAATTTAGAGTATTGTGTGCAGTTTTGGCACCTAATTACAGGAAGGATATTAATAAGGTTGAAAGAGTGCAGAGAAGGTTTACAAGGATGTTGCCAGGACTTGAGAAACTGAGTTACAGAGAAAGGTTGAATAGGTTAGGACTTTATTCCCTGGAGCGTAGAAGAATGAGGGGAGATTTGATAGAGGTGTATAAAATTATGATGGGTATACATAGAGTGAATGCAAGCAGGCTTTTTCCACTGAGGCTAGGGGAGAAAATAACTAGAGGACATGGGTTAAGGGTGAGGGGGGAAACGTTTAAAGGGAATATTAGGGGGGGCTTCTTCACACAGAGTGGTGGGAGTTTGGAATGAGCTGCCAGATGAGATGGTGAATGCGGGCTCACTTTTAACATTTAAGAAAAATTTGGACAGGTACATGGATGAGGGGTGTGTGGAGGGATATGGTCCTGTTGTACCTGTTAATTCTCAGATACTTTCAACCAGTTTACTTACTCCAAGGTTTTACCCCGGTGCCCTTATTTGCAAGGTGGACAAAGGACAAGCACAAGTAAAGGTTCAACAAGTTTATTAATAATAACACTATTAACCCTTAAATTACCCACATAAAACAAGAGGATACCCCAGATTCAAGTATACTACCCGTAAAGGTGGTTTGGTTAAACTGCAGGCCCGATTCTCTGAGTCCCTCTGGTCTGTCGTCACGAAGGTGAGTCTCGATGGCCGCTTCTTCCTTCCTTCCTTCTCTGGTCAGTCTTCCGAATGGTCACGGCCGCCTCCCCTGTCGAGTCTTCGCTGCTGTGTGCCTATGAGTGTGTCCCTTTATCCCCAGCCTGCTTGCCTTTCCAGAAACTTCTCTGGCTTCTGGCCAATGAGGTCCCAAGAGGGGGTCCCAATACCCAGTGGGTTTCTTGATGTCTGCCTGACAGGACACCAGGGTCCGCCCCCCCCAGGTTTCTTGGATGTCTGCCTGACAGGACACCAGGGTCTGCCCCCCAGGTGTCCATCTCCATGTTGTTGAACTTGTTATCAGGTAAGGTTTTTACAGGATCTCTTGGTGACAGAAAGTCTGGCCCGATCTGGGCTTCTAACAATAGACCGATGCATTTCAATGAGGTGCCATGATCTCCTGCTAAGTCTCAAGTAGAGTGTAATGACCTTTGATGGGTGGTTGATGGGTCAGGCCCAGACACATTTGTGTATTGTACAATTGGCCTGCCTGAGGTTTGACTGTGTTTGATTTCAAAATGCCCAATTCTTTAATTTAGGATATCCAATTTTATCAGCCTTAAAACTAGGCCCTGTTTATATCACCACAGTCCAGGTGCAGGTCAGTGGGACTAGGCACAAAAATGGTTCGGCACAGGCAAGAAGGGCCAAAAGGCCTGTTTCTGTGCTGTAATGTTCTATGGTTCTATGTAGAAGGAGGCCATTTGGCCCATCGGGTCTGCACCAACTCTCTAACAGAGCATCTTCCTAGGCCCTAACCCGATAACCCCACATAGTTAACCTGCTAATCCCCCTAACTGTCACATCTTGGGATACTAAGGGCCAATTTAATTTAACATGGCAAATCCACTTAACCTTCCCCTCTTGTGGGAGAAAACTAGGCAATTTAACATGGCCAATTCACCTAACCTGCCCCTCTTGTAAGAGGAAACCGGAGCACCCAGAGGAAACCCATGCAGACACTGGGAGAATGTGCAAATGCCACACGAACAGTTACCTGAGGCTGGAACTGAACCGGGTCTCTAAGGCTGTGAGGCAGCAGTACTAACCACTGAGCCACCATGCCACCCTAGGTGAGAGCGAACTTACATTTTCAGATGGGCGTACCTTTATTTGTAAAATTTATTGAGTGCAACTGAAAAAACAGTATTGGCTTCCCTGTGCTGTATTAAAATTGCAAGTCTGACCTAATATAGATTTAAAGTATTTTGTACCACTAAGGATATTTTTTCAGAAGAAAATTTTACCACACTACTCATTACAGTTGAAGTGCTTAATGCTTGCTACCGTATCCGTGTTCATGTTACAACGTGCTATTTCAGAGTGGTCGGATGTGGCTTTCTGCTTGTGGTTGTCCATGTGGTGAATTGTTAATATTGCCTATGCAATTGAGGGCGGAATATAAAGGTGCAGGTGCAACCCTGAGAAAATTGTAGTAAAAGCCAGTTTTCAGTTTTCTTACAAAGATCCTGTGTTAACCATGGCTTAGTGGTCATGCTTTTGCCTCCATAGGCTGTGGAGTTGAACTTGGCTCCACTGACCTGAGAGCACATAATCTAGGGTAATATCTTGGTGAATTCCAGCACAGTCCGAGGTGTTGTCTTTTGGATGAAATGTTAAACCACGGCTTAGCCTGCCTCCTCAGGTGCAGTGTTTGTAACAGAATAAGTGAATTCTTCTGGCTATCTGGTCAGAACCAACCTTTATCATGCACCCAGTCACCAACTCCACTAATATCTATTTTACCCAAGATCCCTCTCTGGTTTTTCGCTCATCTCTCTAAGCTCACCTTCTCGGTGACCCATCTTCTTCCTTCATCCCCTTCCCGTCTAACTCCTGATCACTTGATTTCCTTTCTTGACTTTTGCTTGTTTTCTTTGTGGACCATGTTCCTCTCCTGATGACTCCCCTCCTCTAAAAAATCCGCCCCAATCTATGTTCTTTCCAACTGTGATTCCAATCTCAACCTCCCTCTCCTGTTCGAACTCTTGGTGCATTATTCATCAAATTGTGCTGACTTGGCTTCTGCCATTCTTGCAGTTACCTACCTCTCACCACTTTCTAAATCTTCATTTGTAAAATCCTACAAGGCCTTGCCTCCAGTTCTCCGGTTTCCCCATCATCCTATCTCCTCTCAAATATGCAATTTCTCTGATTCTGCTCTTCTATACAGCTCCTGAAATAATTCTTGATTGCCAACTCCTTAATGGCCTCAATTCTATTCTTGGAGCCTTTTGTCCTTCACAGCTCACTTTTGTGTTCGCTCTCATGCTCCTCAATGTTTTTTTCTATATTAGTTTGACAAACCTATGTTTATGTGTACAGCAGAATAGCCAAATAATTTGCAAATAAAGTTCAGCACAGTTAAATGTGGGAAGCACATTATGGTTGGGACGTAAGGAGCGGTTGCTTATTTCTCGGAAGATCTGAGCCTACGTGGTGTAGATGAACAAAGGGATCCTGTATTGCAAACACCCCAGCCATTAGAGTTTGAGCTACAAGTTAGCAAAGTCATGAAAAACAAACAAACCAAGCACTAGGCTTCATTTTAAGAGGGATGGAATTGAAAAGTAGGGAAATTATGCTAAATCTGTATCAAACCTTGGTTAGATACTCTATGCAGTTCTGGTCACCATATTATATAAAAAGATATAGAGGCACTAGAAAAGGTGCAGAAAAGATGTACAGGATGATACCAGAAATTAATATCAGTATACATATCAGGAGAGGATTGACATGCCGGGTATCTTTTTGCTTGAAAATAGACAGCTCAACCTAATAAAAGTCTTTAAGAGGTTTTGATAGAGTGGACACAGAGAATATTTACTGTACGGGGAAAGAGCAGTTAGATGCCATTAATATAGGATAGTTACCAAAAATCCATTAGGGGTTTCAGAAGAAATTTTTACCCAAAGCGTGATTAGAATGTGGAACTTGCAACAACAGGAAGTGGTTGAAGTGAATATATAAATGTATTTAAGGGGAAGCTACGTATGAGGGAGAAGGGAATAAAAGTTTATGAAGATTAGATCTTAGATTGGGAAAGGAATGTTACGGACAGGAGGAGGTTTAATATAAAACAGCCCTGATTTCTCCTCTCACCATCCGTCTGTAAACAGGTGTTTATGATGTTTGATTTCCACCTTTCTCTGGTGGTGAATTTTTCCCCAACCCCTCAATTATAGAGTGATCCAATCTTCTATTAATCACAGCAAACTTTTAAGGTAAAATGTTTGTTTTATGCACACTCTAATGCAGGACGTAATATTATGTAGCCCCTGGTTCCTTCACACAATAAAAGAGGGCTAAGGGAAAGAAAGAAATGTACAGGGCAAAGACCACGGACAAAATATGAATTATTGTTTCATGTGAGTCCAGAATCAAACTTCCAATGACGCATTCCTTCAGAGAGGTTAGCAGGCTGAAGCTGATGGAGGGGGGGAAATCCACTTTTCAATAATAAGAACATAAGAACATAAGAAATAGAAGCAGGAGTAGACCATCTAGCCCCTCGGGCCTGCCCTGCCATTCAACAAGATCATGGTTGATCTGAGGTGAATCAGTTCCACTTACCCGCCTGCTCCCCATATCCCTTAATTCCCTTATCGATCAGAAATCTATCTACCCATGATTTAAACATATTCAACGAGGTAGCCTCCACCACTTCAATGGGCAGAGAATTCCAGAGATTCACTACCCTCTGAGAGAAGAAGTTCCCCCTCAACTCTGTTCTGAACCGGCCCCCACTTATTTTGAGGCTGTGCCCTCTAGTTCTGGTTTCCCTTCTAAGTGGAAAGAATCTCTCTACCTGTACCCTATCCAGCCCCTTCATTATCTTATATGTCTCTATAAGATCACCCCACAGCTTTCTAAACTCCAACGAGTACAGACCCAGTCTGTTCAATCTCTCCTCATAAGCTGCACCCCTCATCTCCGGTATCAACCTGGTGAACCTTCTCTGCACTCCCTCCAAGGCCAATATATCCTTTCGCAAATAAGGGGACCAAAACTGCACACAGTACTCCAGTTGCGGCCTCACCAGTGCCTTGTACAGTTGCAGCAAGACCTCCCTGCTTTTATATTCTATCCCCCTCGCGATAAAGGCCAACATTCCATTCGCCTTCTTGATCACCTGCTGCACCTGCAGACTGAGTTTTTGCGATTCGTGCACAAGGACCCCCAGGTCCCTCTGCACAGTAGCATGATGTAATTTTTCTCCATTTAAATAATATTCCAATTTACTATTATTTCTTCCGATGTGGATAACCTTACATTTGCCAACGTTATATTCCATCTGCCAGATCCTCGCGCACTCGCTCAGCCTATCCAAATCTCTCTGCAGACTTTCCGCATCCTCCACGCAATTCGCTTTCCCACTCATCTTCGTGTCATCAGCAAACTTTGATACCCTACACTCAGTCCCCTCCTCCAGATCATCTGTGTAAATGGTAAACAGTTGAGGCCCCAGCACCGATCCCTGCGGCACGCCACTGGTCACCAACTGCCAACCAGAAAAGCACCCATTTATTCCAACTCTCTGCTTCCTGTTAGATAGCCAATCCCCAATCCACACCAACACCTTACCCCCAACTCCGTGTACCCCAATCTTCTGCAGCAACCTTTTGTGAGGCACCTTATCGAATGCCTTCTGGAAATCTAAAAACACCACATCCACCGGTTCCCTTCTGTCAACTGCACTAGTCACATCTTCATAAAAATCCAGTAAATTCGTCAAACACGACTTTCCCTTCATGCATCCATGCTGCGTCTGCTTGATCGAACCATTCTTATCCAGGTGCTCTGCTATTTCCTCTTTAATGATGGACTCCAGCATCTTCCCAACTACGGACGTTAAACTAACTGGCCTTTTTTACCCGCCAAAGTAATTCTTACTTTGACAGCTTTGGTTCTTCTGCTACTTTTTTGATGCAAGATGACTGTCTCCTTCAGCTTCACTAGGCAATATTACAGGTTCTAGCAGCTTGGGTAGCATAGGGTGTAGGCAGGCCTGTGACATATTCTCATTTCTTCCCCTTGGTTTGGACAAATAATGTATGTTCCTGGTCTAGATTCTTGAGATGGTTAATATTTTAATCCATTAATAAGTTTTATCAGAGGTTTCAGGGTCCCAATTGTCTCCATCGGTTAGGCCTTTGCTTCAGAAATGTAAAGGGACCTTCTGCACTTCCTTGGAATTTGATTTCTGCAGTCACATGGGGCATTGGTGTATCTTCAGAGATTACGAGTTTGCTGTGGCTTTCTGAAGGCTGGAAATTCCTTTAGTGTGAGTCGTAGCCAGTCATGGCTTCAGTCAATATAAAGCCTTTATCCACTATATTTTTAAAAATTATAAAGTGGCAAGGATGATATATATTGTCGTCTTGGCATGACAAATGGGAGATGGGTGAATGGAGCATAAACACCAACTTGGGCTGTATGGCCTGTTTCCATCCACAAAATCCTACCTAAAATGGTCTTGTTAAACAGATTTGAAGATTATGGAATAGATGAACTGAAATGAAGAAAGGTGGGCATGTAAAAATAATGAATGCAAGTGGCCTGGTGAGAAGCTGTTAAAGTTCAGTCTGTCAAAGTGAAGATTGGTAGCTTAATAAAGCTCCTCGCTTAAGTGACGCATCCTGGGGTATAATTCTATAAATTGGATATTAACAGTGCTCAAATTTATTAATAAGAGTTATTTTGCTAGCTGCTAAGGAGTGATCAACATTAATCTTTCTCCAATCACAGTCCAAGAACATTGAGGTCAATTAGTGTCACCACCAACACTACTTTTCCTCAGATTCTTCAACATGCACACATGACTATCAAACTGGGCTTATCTGACATCTGGATGCTTTAGTATCAGATTACATGATTCATTTATTTATGGCCTATTCAGTCCTTTATGATGGAAATTAAGCTGCAGTTCTTAAAGTGAATCTGAATTTTTGCATTATAGCACTGTTTGGTATCCGTGGGGATAATCTGAGTTGGACAATTGTAGTTTATCTCTGAGTAAAGTACACCTGGGGTTATGGTGATAACTTAATCAAGGCCATCCACACTGAATGTACTGGAAAGGTTATCCAAATTTTTTGAAGTGGTCACAAAAACTATGGAAATGGGAGCCTTTAGAAACAAATTTATTGTTCACCTAAATTTGGTTGTTTTTAAAGTAGCAGGAATTTTGATAATGCCTCTGTTAAAATAGTTGTGAAAGGGATTGTGTTCAAATGTGCTAAGAGCAGTGAAATTTTAACACTGAGTGAGTTAGTGGAGGGAGACTACTGTCATAGCATGTATCAGGTATTGAAAGGAGGATGGGAAAACATTGGGTAGACAGAAGTAAGAAAAGGAGCAGTAAGGTGACGAGATACTTTGCACATTTCAAATAAATGAGAAACTAAAACCGACTCTTTTCATATCAGGCCTTTCATAGAAGCATGCTGGTTCCTGCTATGTGCTCCCAGTGAATTAAGTGCAAGTTAATATTGGAATAATGGTTATTTGGGACAGCTGAATTCCTTAATACTTCACTAATTAGTAAACCTACTGAACGAGAGTTTATGTTGACCAATTTGTTCCAGGTTTTAGTTCCTGGAGGCTTTTTGAATTCTGATCATAAAACTAGTTCAGAAAATTTTACAAAATACTCAGTGGATGATTTTCTCTCACCATACACCAAATGCAGTGACTTCTGGGATATACTTGTATAGGTGACAATAGTGCTTCACTGTTATTTGCAATCCTGCACAGTGTAAGGTGTCTAGCCCTGGGAAGCTATCAGCAATTGAACTGGACTTTGTCCTCACCTAGTTTTCAGTTATGTACTCCAGGAGGGATTAATAGATTAAAATAAGGAATAGAAACCCATTCCATTCTTTGAAGCTCAGCTTCTCCAGGGTGTTTTGCATACTTCAGTGCCTACCAGACTTAGACTGATCTGGCATATGTCCACTTCTTTCCTTGCCTGTGCAATCTCTTTCAGCACAATTGTCTTGCTGCACTGGGTGCAGAGCAGGCAGACTTTGCTCTTCTGCCCCATGTAATACAATACTGGGGCATGTTTATTTGGCAAAACTGCACTTATTATTCTGTTACAAATAGCTTGTACAGCTTTTCATATCATCACCTCCTTTTGACTTTTTATGCCACATTAAACCTGCAGACTTGAAGACTGCAGAAAAGTACAAAGACTGATCAGGAGGATTTGCTTTGAATTGTTTGCCAATTTTCTTCTTAAAGTTCTTGACTTTACACTTTCACAGTGCAGTTATGAATGGATCATATACATAAACTCATAATCCACTACTGCTGGATAGTGAAATTTATATCTTCTGGAAGATCCATTTTAGTCGATAATGTACACGCGCCACGTATTGATCTTGAGTTAAGTGAGCCCCTGCAACTGGACTCAGTCCATCCACACCACACTGCAGCTGCAGGAGTTATGACCTGCAGAATGAATGGCAGGAACCCCCAAGGTTACTTTGTCAGCATCTCCCTTGTGACTTGGGTGAGCTAAGGTTCACTGTAATCTTTGTAAGTACCACTTCACTGATAATCTGGCACAGATTTGGGAATCTGAAACCTATTATTGTCAATAAGAATCAGGAACAATGTTCCCTCTAATTTCTCTTTGCTGTTCAGGGTTCACTTGTACTTGAGCGCTCTCTTTTGAGATTGCCATAGAAAGAAATCATAGAAACCCTACAGTACAGAAAGAGGCCATTCGGCCCATCTAGTCTGCACCGACCACAATCCCACCCAGGCCCTACCCCCATATCCTTACATATTTTACCCGCTAATCCCTCTAATTTACGCATCCCAGGACACCTAAGGGGCAATTTTAGCATGGCCAATCAACCTAACCCGCACATCTTTGGACTGTGGGAGGAAACCGGAGCACCCGGAGGAAACCCACGCAGACACGAGGAGAATGTGCAAACTCCACACAGACAGTGACTCAAGCCGGGAATCGAACGCAGGTCCCTGGAGCTGTGAAGCAAAAGTGCTAACCACTGTGCTACCGTGCCGCCACGTTTCACAGTATCTGCATATCTTAAAGGAACTGCTTCTTGTGTACCATCTGTTTGTCACCTGCATGCTAAATTTCAGACGGATGTGCTTGACATAGAAGGAATGTTGATAAGGGCATGTATCCAATGTAACCATTAGAGGACATCATGAAAGATTCTACTTTTTTGGAAAATTATACTTTTTCATGTTGTGAATAAGGTTGATTAACTTGGTATAACAAGGCATGGAATTTTATGACCCATTTTATGAAATTTATGATCCTTTCCTTCAGTAACCCATTGAGCACCTTATCCATTGTTGACAGTCATGCTGGGAGTGCATTTCTTTCCTTTCCAAATAATGCAACATAGTGTTACAGAGCATATTTAATATATAGGGACATCATGCTACAGGGATAGTGCAACCAAGTCTGTAATTTTCTGGACTTGAGAGATACTCAATTATTTCCTCCACCATGATCTGTTCTAGTCATTTACATTTCAACCTGATGTTGTATAATTCAAAATGCTTTTTCTGCGCACACACTTATAGTTGTACTGGTTGCTGTTTTCTTAAAATTTCAATGGGCTAGAATGAAAATTTAATTTGTCCTTAACATTACTTTGTCAAAAAGTGTACATCATATTCTGAGTTTTAAACTTCATACTAAATTTAAAAGACTTTCTGATTTGGATAATCATCCAGGAAGAGATGACTCAATAATAACTTGAGCTGCAACAAGGTTAGCTGTTAATTAATATACTTTTCTTTTGTAGTTATTTGTTGCCGATGTTTGTGTTTAGCACCAGAAATACACTAATCCTTCCCATCATTGGCCAATTTTTAGTGACCTGATCTAGGACTGTTGTGGCTTTGACCTTGCGATAGAGCTGTCATGAAAGTTTATGGATACTTGGTTTTTTGTAAATGGGGACATTGAATACAAAAACATGGAAGTCATTCTGGACCTTTCAAAACATCTAGTTGTCAGTTGAATGGAGTATTATGCACAACCCTAGGCATCACACTTCAGGAAGCATGTCCATGGTTTGACAATAGTAATGATGTGGAGATGCGCCCGGCGTTGGACTGGGGTAAACACAGTAAGAAGTCTCACAACACCAGGTTAAAGTCCAACAGGTTAAACCTGTTGGACTTTAACCTGGTGTTGTGAGACTTCTTACTGTATTGACAATAGTATACAGGCTGAATAGAAAAATGATATCAGGAATGAAGAACTTGAATTATGTGAGGAGATTGGATAAGCTAGAATTATTCAACTTGGAGCATAAAGGGTTAATGGGAGACTTGAGAGGTTCGATAGACCAAATGCGGAGAAACTGGCATGAGGGTTGTTAATCAGAGGCCATTGATTTAAAATAATTGGTAAAGGGGAAATGAGAAATTTCTTCACAAGGCAGGTTAAGACTTGGACGATATTATGATATTACTTGAAAGGATGCTAGAATCAGATCCTGTAGGAACACTAATAAAAGGAAATTGGATATGTCCTTGAAGTAAACTAATTTGCAGGATTGTGAGGAACCATTTTTCATTTCCTCATTGAAATGCAAGACCTGGGGATTACTGAGTTCAGTCGAACAATTTTAGAATATTTGTAAAAATATGATGCATGATCTTCAATTCATACTTAGTTCGTTGTGCTGAAGAGAAGAAAAGGGCGTGATCTGTCTTGACTTCTTCTGTGAGGTCTTAGTTCTGAGTGATTCACAACAGGTGATGCACCAAACGGGTTGCCTCAGGTACAAACTTCACAGAGAATTTGCCAGGTGCAGAGCTCCAACATTTAGCTGTGTTCCAGAGGAGTGATGTTGGCAGGAGCCTCCTTCCTTGCTAATTAGTTAGTCACTGACATTTTAAATATGCTTGCTTGCTTCTGTCTTTTAGGTGAAAATGTTCGCTCTCTCTCAAGTAGACAAGTCAGGAACATGGTGGAGATGCCACAAATTATCACTGATATTGGAAAGTACAGTGTGGTTATATGGGCATTGGATTCAGCTTTGAAATCCTCCATAGTTGGGTAGTGTGCCAGAACACTTATTGGGGTTTAATTTTGAATTAAGATGTCTGGGGCACATGCAGCAGGAAAGATTTGTTTCATGATCGGTAGGTATTTTTATCTCTGTCAGTTTTGGAGCTGTCAACTCTTAAAAGATGAAAAGTTTAGTGGTTGCATGGTCTGGTCCTGAACAATATTTGAATTATCTGGTAATTGGAATTAAATAACTTGAGTATTACAGTGAAAATTAGTGATGATTCAAATAATTTGCATTGAGCAACTTTGAATTAAAAATTAAAAATATTCCTATTACATTGCATTAATTTTTCCTACTTTTTGTTATTTTGACGTGGGTATTCAGAAACCAAAATGCAATGGCATTGAGCTACATATCTTAAAAACTAGAAAAAAATAATGAGTTTGACACCATATTGGAAATCTAGGCATGGAGATTTTAGAATGGTTGCAATTTCTCATTTGAATGGCTTAGTTTTAAAACAAATCATTCTAATTTTCTCTCATTTAAGCTGTGTGCATTGGCTATGGCAGGGTACATATCCCCAGTCTACCATAAGGCTGTGGGATCAACCCTGGTTCAATGAAGAGTGCAGGAGGACTGCCAGAAGCAGCACCAAATGTATTTAAAAATGAGGTGTCAACCTGGCAACATCCAAGTAGCATGTGATAGTCAGAGCTAAGTGATTTTGCAACCAATAGATTAGATCTAAGCTCTGCAGTGCTGCCACATCCAGTCATGCATGGTGATGGACAATTAAATAATTAACAGGAGGAGGAGGCTCCACAAATATTCTCATCCTCAATAATGGAGCCCACCGCATCAGTGCAAAAGATGAGGCTAAAGCATTTGTAACCATCTTCAGCCAGAAGTGCTCTGGCCGACCCATCAGTCCACTCTCGATCATCAGTAAAGTGATGAAGATGTCATCGAAAGTGTTATCAAGCAGCACTTGCTCAGCAATAATCTGCTCACTGATGCTCATTTTACGTCCTGGCAGGGCCACTCAGCTCCTGATGTCATTACAGCCTTGGCCCAAACATGTGTAATAGTGCAATTGATAAGTATATAAATATTTTTTGTGTTTAAGGGGAATATTCAAAAATTCTGCTTTATGCTACAGGCAGTTGCTAGGTCTGGAGCGAATGCAGCTCAGAGTTTGGGGTAGCAGGGTAATTACTCATTTCAACTTTGCAAATGATTATGTTAAGTAGAGTTTTTGGACTTTTGTTTACTTAAATTCCCTGGGATTTTGGAATAGTGTGATTGGCAGGGTCATGTGATGATGTGGTTTATGTGCAGAGACACAAAGCTTTGGCATGAGGCAGCTTAATTTGCAGCTAAAGCCTGGTTGAAGTTAGAAGGATTTTGCAGGCTTCTGGATCTCTCTCTCTTTGAAAGCTTCAAAACTGTCTACACTCTAGCAAGTATATTTAATGTGGCAGTTAAGTCTGTAAGAGGAATGTTGATTATTTGGAACTGAACCAGTGATACTTTAGAAATTAAAGTTGTTTCCCTTCATTTTTAAGTGCTGTTCAACTGTTAGTAGTTAAGTTGCCTCATTTGTTAGAGTTATATTTCAGCAGTGTTAAATAAAGTTTGTTTCACTCTAAAATAAATCCCTACTTTGTCAGTGGAATCATTCCTGGAAGGAAGTATACTTTCCTCATATTTATGCCAAAATAGAAAAATTGTTGGGGTTGAGTCTAGCTTCATAATGTACCATGAGGTTCTGATCCAGGTCCACACATGAAAGAGCCGAACTCCAGGAGTGAGAGTGACTACCTTTGACATCAAGGCAGCATTTGCCCAAATGTGGCATCAAGGTCCCTTAGCAAAGCTGAAGTCAATGTCCAGTCCCAGGAAATTGCTGCAGGAATTCATCAGTGGTGTTCTAGGCCCATCCATCTTCAGTTGTTTCACCTTCTCTCCATCAGAAGGTCAGAAATGAGGTTGTTTACTAATGACCGCACAATATAGAGTACCATTTGCACATCCTCATATACTAAAGGAGTAAGACCTGGAAAATATTCAGGCTTGGGCTGACAAGTGGCAAGTAACGTTTGCATCAATCTAGGCATCTCCCTATGACATTCGTTAGCATTACCATTTCTGAATTCCCCAATATCTGTATCCTGAGGATTGCCGTTGACCAGAAACTGAATTAGAACATAGAACAGCCCTTTGGCCCTCAATGTTATGCCGAGCTTTGTCCGAAACCAAGATCAAGCTATCCCACTCCCTATCATTCTGGTGTGCTCCATGTGCCTATCCAATAACCGCTTGAAAGTTCCTAAAGTGTCCGACTCCACTATCAAAGCAGGCAGTCTATTCCACACTCTGAGTAAAGAACCTTCCTCGGACATCCTTCCTGTATCTCCCACCATGAACCTTATAGTTATGCCCCCGAGTAATAGCTACATCCACTCGAGGAAATAGTCTCTGAACGTCCACTCTATCCCCCTCATCATCTTATAAACCTCTATTAAGTCACCTCTCATCCTCCTCCGCTCTAAAGAGAAAAGCTCTAGCTCCCTCAACCTTTCCTCATAAGACCTACCCTCCAAACCAGGCAGCATCCTGGTAAATCTCATTTGCACTCTTTCCAATGCTTCCACATCCTTCTTATAGTGAGGTGACCAGAACTGCGCACACTATTCCAAATGTAGTCTCACCAAGGTTCTGTACAGTTGCAGCATAACCCCATGGCTCTTAAATTCAAACCCCCTGTTAATAAACGCTAACACTCTATAGGTCTTCTTCACGGCTCTATCCACTTGAGTGGCAACCTTCAGAGATCTGTGGCTATGAACCCCAAGATCTCTCTGTTCCTCCACATTCCTCAGAACCCTGCCGTTGACCCTGTAATCCGCATTCAAATTTGTCCTACCAAAATGAATCACCTCGCACTTATCAGGTTAAACTCCATCTGCCATTTTGCGGCCCAGCTCTGCATCCTATCAATGTCTCTTTGCAGCCGACAACAGCCCTCCACCTCATCCACTACTCCACCAATCTTGGTGTCATCAGAAAATGTACTGACCCACCCTCAGCCCCCTCCTCCAAGATGTACTGACCCACCCTCAGCCCCCTCCTCCAAGTTGTTGATAAAAATCACAAATAGCAGAGGACCCAACGCTGATTTCTGTGGTACACCGCTGGTAACTGGTTTCCAGTCTGAAAATTTTCCATCCACCACCACCCTCTGTCTTCTATGAGATAGCCAGTTACTTATCCAATCAGCCAAATCTCCCTCTATCCCACACCTCCTTACTTCATGAGCCGACCATGGTGAACCTTATCAAACGCCTTACTAAATCCATGTATACGACATCAACTGCTCTGTCTTCATCTACACACCTAGTTACCACCTCAAAGAATTCAATCAAATTTGTGAGGCAAGACTTACCCTTCACGAATCCATGTTGACTATCCCGGATTAAGCTGCATCTTTCCAAATGGTCATAAATCCTATCCCTCAGGACCTTTTCCATTAACTTACCGACCACCGAAGTAAGACTAACTGGCCTATAATTACCAGGGTCATTCCTATTTCCTTTCTTGAACAGAGGAACAACATTCGCCACTCTCCAGTCCTCTGGCACTATCCCCGTGGACAGTGAGGATCCAAAGATCAAAGCCAAAGGCTCTGCAATCTCATTCCTTGCCTCCCAAAGAATCCTAGGATATATCCCATCTGGCCCAGGGGACTTATCGACCCTCAGAATTTTCAAAATTGCTAATACATCTTCCCTCAGAACATCTACCTCCTCCAGCCTATCAGCCTGTATCACACACTCATCCTCAAAAACATGGCTCCTCTCCTTGGTGAACACTGAAGGAAAGTATTCATTCATCGCCTCTCCTATCTCTTCTGACTCCATGTACAAGTTCCCACTACTGTCCTTGACCGGCCCTAACCTCACACTGGTCATTCTTTTACTTCTCACAAAAGAGTAAAAAGCCTTGGGGTTTTCCTTGGTCCGACCCGCCAAGGACTTCTCATGCCCCCTCTTAGCTCTCCTAAGCCCTTTTTAAAGCTCATTCCTTGCTACCATGTAACCCTCAAGCGACCCAATTGAACCTTTTTTTCTCATCCTTACATATGCTTCCCTTTTCCTCTTGACAAGTCATTCAACCTCTTTTGTGGACCATGGTTCCCTCACTCGTCTGTTCCCTCACTCGTCCATTCCCTCCCTGCCTGACAGGGACATACCTATCAAGGACACGCAGTATTTGTTCCTTGAACAAGCTCCACTTTTCATTTGTGCCTTTCCCTGACAGTTTCTGTTCCCATCTTATGCTCCCTAATTCCCGCCTAATCGCATCATAATTACCCCTCCCCCAATTATAAACCTTGCCCTGCTGTATGGCCCTATCCCTCTCCAGTGCAATAGTGAAAGACACCGAATTGTGGTCACTATCTCCAAAGAAATCTAACACAAACAAATCTAACACTTGGCCCAGTTCATTACCCAGTACCAAATCCAAAGTAGCCCCACCTCTTGTCGGCCTATCCACATATTGTACCAGGAAACCCTCCTGCACACACTTTACAAAAACTGCCCTATCCGAACTATTCGACCTATAAAGGTTCCAATCAATATTTGGAAAGTTAGTCACCCATGACAACTACCCTGTGACCTCCACACCTATCCATAATCTGCTTTGCAATTTCTTTCTCCACATCTCTATTACTATTTGGGGGCCTATAGAAAACTCCTAACAACGTGACCGCTCCTTTCCTATTTCTAACTTCAGCCCATATTACCTCAGTCGGCAGATTCCCTTCGAACTGCCTTTGAATCATAGAAACCCTACAGTGCAGAAAGAGGCCATCTGGCCCATCGGGTCTGCACTGACCACAATCCCACCCACGCCCTACCCCCATATCCCTACACATTTACCCGCTAATCCCTCTAACCTACACATCTCAGGACACTAAGGGGCAATTTTAGCTTGGCCAATCAACCTAACCCGCACATCTTTGGACTGTGGGAAGAAACCGGAGCACCCGGAGGAAACCCACGCAGACACGAGGAGGCTGACCTCCTGACTCGCAGCCTGCCTACCACCTACAAAGCACAAGTCTGGACAGTGATGGAATACTCTCTACTTGCTTGGATGAGTGCAGCTGCAGTAAGAAGTCTAAC
Organism: Mustelus asterias; assembly: GCF_964213995.1. Taxonomy (NCBI): domain Eukaryota; kingdom Metazoa; phylum Chordata; class Chondrichthyes; order Carcharhiniformes; family Triakidae; genus Mustelus; species Mustelus asterias. The sequence continues at coordinate 77,910,932 of NC_135815.1, read as the reverse complement.
AACACCAGGTTAAAGTCCAACAGGTTTATTTGGTAGCAAAAGCCACACAAGCTTTCGGAGCTCCAAGCCCCTTCTTCAGGTGAGTGGCAAACTCCACACAGACAGTGACCCAAGCCGGGAATCGAATCTAGGTCCCTGGAGCTGTGAAGCAGCAGTGCTAACCACTGTGCTACTGTGCAGCCGTTAAGCTATCCTTGATTAACAATGCTACTCCCCCACCTCTTTTACCATCTTCCCTACTCTTACTGAAACATCTATACCCCGGAACTTCCAACAACCATTCCTGTCCCTGTTCTTACCATGTCTCTGTAATGGCCACAACATTTTAGTCCCAAGTACCAATCCATGCTCCAAGTTCACCTACCTTATTCCGGATGCTCCTTGCATTGAAGTAGAGACACTTCAACTCACCTTCCTGTCTGAGGGTACACTCCTGCGACCTTGATTCCCTCCTCAGTACCTCACTACACTCAACACTGGCTTCTGGACTACAGCTCATTTTCCCATCCCCCTGACAAATTAGTTTAAACCCCCCCGAAGAGCCGTAGCAAATTTCCCTCCCAGCATGTTGGTGCCCCGCTGGTTCAGGTGCAACCCGTCCTGTTTGTACAGGTCATTAATTAGACCAGCCATATAAATACTGTCACTGCAAAAGTAGGTCAGAGTCTAAGAAACCTGTGGTGAGTAGCTGACCACCTGACTCTCAGCCTGCCTACCACCTACAAAGCACAAGTCTGGATAGTGATGGAATACTCTCTACTTGCCTGGATGAGTGCAGCTGCAACAGTATTCAAGAAGCTCAACACCATCCAGAACAGAGCAGCTCGTTTGATTGGTGCCCTGTCCAGAACCTTTTAAACATTCATTCTCTCCACCACCAACATCCAGTGGCAGCAGTGTGCACCTAAACAAAATGCACTGCAGCAACTTGCCAAGCGTCTTTTGACAGCATCTTCCAAACATACAACCTCCACCACCCAGAGGGACAAGGGCAGCAGATATATAGGAAAGCACCATCTGCAAGTTCCCCTTTAAGCCACACACCATCCTGACTTGGAACTATGTCACCATTCCTTCACTGTGGGTGTACCTGCACCACATGGACTGCAGAGGTTCAAGAAGGCAGCTCATCATCATCTTTTCATACGCAGTTAGGGGTGGGCAAGAAATGCTGGCCTAGCCAACAATACCCATCTCCCATGAATTAATTTAAAAATAAGGTTTTTCGGGGAGATTAAAATGCTTAAAATGCTCAGCAAGTCGGGCAGTATCTGTGTGGAGAAACAAGAGTTCATGTTTTGGGTCAATAATCTTTCATTGGAATTGGCAATGGTTGAGGGTTTTAACAAGTTTTAAGTAAGTATAGGGACAGGAAAAGAAGAGAACAAGGGGAAAGTCTGTGCTAGCATGGAAGGCAGAAGTGATTACTTGACAAAGGGAAGAAAGTGCAAGGCAAAAGCAGGTTGCAATGGAAAGTGAAGAAACTGTAATTTCCATATCTTGTCTCCTTTGCCTTGTGCCATTTTCTGTTTTGCCCGTTAATCCTTGTTTTTGGCTGCTGGTAGGCATGAAAAAACAACAAGCACAATTTTATTTTTCCATCTAAGCCTGGGAGAGTGCCAAACCTTTGCTTAGCATTCCTCCCGATAGGATGGCTCAGATCCAGGATTTGGTGCAGTTTGAGAATACACCCTTCAAAGCTTTTCACATGATCTTGAACAAGCAATCAACAAACTAATTAGGGGCTAATTTCAAACCGAACTCAACTGTTGCGCATGTTTGGAATGTTTCTTCCCTGTAATGGAAATGAATGACTACATCCCATAGATATTGGTGCTCAGGTCTACCTTTGAAGCCTCGAAAAATACCTTTGGTTTACATGCTGAGTGTAAAAGTAAACCGCTGGTGTGGGTGTGGATGACTGCCATTTTGAAATGTCATCCAAAGCATTGACACAATAGGTGTGTGTCCTGCAAATCTTTGCAACACATCTTGTATTACCTGCCTAATTCCGGTAAGTAAAACATGTATTTGTGGGGTGAAAAATAAAGGCCGATTACTAATACGAGTAAAGCACGTCAAAGCTGAAATGGGGGTCAACCCCTGTCAAGCATATGCAAAAACATGATTTTTGGTGCTGGAAAATTAGGGTCATCACCTATGCCCTGTCGACTTCTGTTGCTGGGTCAACTTTTACGCTGCAATTTACACAGTTGTGTGTTTTTTATGTTTTTAATGTCTTGCAATATAAAGATGGGCAAAGTTTTGTTAAGAAAGCTGATTTATAATTGTAAGCAGTAAATTTGTGGATTGTGTCTGTAAGTCTCTATGCAACAGAACACCAATGATACTGAATTGTTTGCTTTGCTGAGTGTTTTGTGAAATGGTTCTGATTATTTGAAATTTCCTTCCAATAATGCCAAACCATTTTTTTTGGGTTGGGTGATATGACTGATTAGAAACTAGTAGATTGTTTGTGTCTGGAAACCACACCTCTCAATCTCTCTTATAACGTAACAGTGAAACTGTAGGATTGAAAATTTGTCAGACTTCAAATTGCCAATGTATGTCTAATAAATGGTTTAAGAAGTGCACAATTTCTGTAGAACATGGTTTCAGTTAGTATAATTATCTGCTTAGTAGCATTAAGGAGCAATTGGAAAACATTGAAATACATGGCTGATCAGTTGCAGCTGGTTATTGTTGTCTGACACTCTCATTAGAGGTACATGGTGACATTTTCTTACAACTGTTTCAGTATCTCCATTTAACAGCTGTCTTTTGGATATTGGACATCCAACAGAAGTCCAATACTTTATTCTCTTTGTCCCCTCTGCTGCACTCCACAATTGCCAGACTTGCAGTGAGCAGTAGTTCTTGAAGAAGAAATATTGATAACTCTCTCTCCTAAGATCCTCCTATGTTGTGCTAATTGTTTGTTCAGCTAGCATACAATTTGATTTTGGAAGAAGATGGGATTGATTCTGCTTTGACTGTATCCAGGAGATGCTTACCTTGCTCATACTCGAATGGCATTCTTGAAAAATGGTGGTTTGGCTGAAATACTGTGGCAATGGTTTCCTCAGTATCCAGTCAATGTCTTCAGTAGAAGGGGTTGAAAAGAAAATTGGTGCAAAAAAGTGGAAGAAAAAACATTTTTGTTTTCTATGCCTTGTAGTGCAATTTTCCCTTTTTGACTTTCTACAGTTTTTGCACTCTTCATCTGTGGTAATCTGTTCCCCTTTTCAATGACCTTTTTGAATGCACTTTCATAGAATTCTCCCATCTTTTTATTATCCCCATCCCCATTCAAGAAAAAGTCAGAATGGAAAATTTGCCTACTTCTGTTGGATAAGAATTTTGGTTATTTAACCATAAATTCAGTTAATATATAAATCTCTCCTGCCCCCCCAATGCCTGAGATCGAGACCAGTGTTTTATTTTCTATTTCCCACCTATCCCATGCCCGCCAGCCTGAAAGTTGAGGCCTGGGTGGGAAAAGGCCCTTAAGTGCAATTTCATGCTCCTGCCCCACCACACCTTAAAACCTGCCAGGCGGACTGTTAAAATTCAGGCCCTGCAGTTTTTATTAAAGCTGCAAATGCACGTTGAAAGTTTAATTTCCAAAATTGAATTTCATCCTTTTTTAAAATGCAAGTAATTGTGGTCTTTTTATATTTGATTTTATTGCTTGTTCACTCTAAGATATCAATGTCTTTGATCTCTTCATTACGTATGTGTGCCAGTGCAAAGGTTGCTTATATCTATAAACGTGCATACTACACTACTTTTTTCATGATTGCTGAGTGAAACATTATGCTGTGATAAATGCTTTAGTGTATAATTTGTCACAGCTACAAAATCTGATTTTATAAAACTTCACATTTGGATTTCTTAATTTGATCTAAAGAAGTAGTGTCAAAATGTTGCCTTTAAGGGCACTTTGAGCCAGTATTTAACATTCCGTCAATATACAAGAGAAACACATCTGGTTGTCATCATATTATTGTTTGTGGGAGCTTGCTGTGTGCAAATTGGCTCTTGTGTTTCCTTCATTACAACAATGACTTCATGACTACACTGCACAGAGTCTACTTTGGCTGTAAAGGTTTCTGAAGGTGTGAACGATACTGTACAAATGCAAGATTGTCTTTTCTTAAAGTATAAAGCTTAAATCACTTTTAATTAATTGTGATAGTTTGTGGTTACAAACTAGTTTTCTGATTTTAGGATTTGTCCATGAGGTATCAGCCTTTCCATATGTTTAGGCCAGTGAAATTCAAATGCCGCAAATAAATAATTAAAAATTAGCTCAAGAAGAGTTCAGTTGCTTGTGCATCATGTACTAACGTGCTGGAGCCTGTGGTTGTACGTTGGCTGATTTGCTTATGGGTTTTACTTTAGACACCCCTTGAATGAAAGTATACAGTTCAGACCTGTTTCACTTGTTCTTGTCTGAATTTGTTTTTGATGAATACTTTATGCAATAGATACAAATCAAAAATTTGTTTTTGATTAATACCTTATGCAATACCTTATGGTGTGGCACGGTAGCACAGTGGTTAGCACTGCTGCTTCATAGTGCCAGGGACCCAGGTTCGATTCCCGGCTTGGGTCAATGTCTGTGTGGAGTCTGCACATTCCTTCGGTGTCTGCGTGGGTTTCCTCAGGGTGCTCTGGTTTCCTCCCACATTCTGAAAGACGTGCTGGTGAGGTGCATTGAACCAAACAGGCACCTGGCAACTAGGGGAATTTCATAGTAACTTCATTGCAGTGTTAATGTAAGTTTACTTGTGACTAATAAATAAACTTTACTTTTTTACTTTTAAGCAGCTCATTCTGAAAGGTTTGGGGTTGTATATAAACCATATAATGGCCCAGATTTTATGTAGATAATAATGGTGATGGTAATACTCACCATTACAACGGCAACTTCTGGCATCTGTACATACTAGTTAAAGCATAAATGTGGAAGTTGGCCTTGGAGAAATACCACTGCACCATGGGGTGCACTGTACCATTTCTTAGCATTGAAATCAGTGGCATGAAGTTGGGTCCTAGCCAACTAGATCCCCACTAAATATGCCATTTTTTAGCACTATGATGAGTGATAATTATTGCCAACCTCTCTGAAAATTTTATAAATATAGAGTTTCATCCCTTCACGATGATTTTCTGCCTGTTTCCTCACTCTCCTTAATCCCAACTTTATATCGCTCTCTTTATTTTGCTCTTGGTGGATGATTTAAATCTAATTTACACTCCCTGCTTGAGACTTTTTTCTGGTTTAGACCTTGTAAATCTCTGTGGTTTCTTGAATCTGGTTGAAAAATCTCGCTGTTTCCTGCCCTGCTCGCAGCCACCACAGATTCCTTGAAGGATATGAAACACCGATCAGCTGCTGGATTAGAAGAAGTCTTCACTTGAATCCGCTGGGTAGCCATCTGCATGCTGTTCGTTTGCTGCTGACCACAGAATCTGGGCTGATGGTATATGATTTGATTACATGAATCCCATGCAAATTGCAGCATGCAAATTGCCTGTTTAGCCCAAACAGTATGTATCGACGTTTATCCTTTGCACTAGCAGCAGTCATATTTCCATATGCCTGTTCCATTCCCTTTATTCCTCTTTGCTTCAATTATCTAGTAAATCTATTTAATTTTTTAAACTTATCATTTAGATAGACTAGACAGGAAGAAACCTTTCCCTGTGTTGGAGGGATCAGTGACCAGAGGACAGATTTAAGGTAGCGGGCAGGAGGTTTAGAGGGGATGTGAGGAAAACTTTTTCACCCGGTGGGTGATGCGAGTCTGGAACTCGCTGCATGAAAGAGTGTGGAGGCAGAGACCTTCATAACATTAAGAAGTATTTAGATATCCACTTGTGATGTCAAGGCATACAAGGCTATGGACCAAGTGCTGGAAAATGGGATGAGAATAGTTGGATGGTTTATCTTTGACTGGCATAGACTTGATGGGCTGAAGGACTTTTTCTGTGTTGTAAGCCTCTGTGACTCTTGAGTGTTGACTTAGTTACTAGCTAAAGCAGCAGCTGTGTTCCACAGCTTCTCAATAGTCCATTAATATAATTTTTAAAATGCTGCACTCTTTGCTGAATCTCTTATATTTAATTTTACATCACCCATCTTTCATAAATTCAATCAAATCTCTTGTATTCTACTTAAAACTGATCCAATTTTTAAAATTTTGTATCTCTATACTAGACAATGGTGAAATAAAAGCAGAAAATGCTGTATCTGTGGAGAAAGAAACAATTAAAATTTCAGATTGATCAAAGGTCATCTGTTTTTCTCTCTCCACAGTTGTTGCCAGACTTGCTGAATACTTGTCTAATCATCTGTGACGAGAATTGGGTGCTACATTAATTCAGCAGTCCTGGTTTAGAGTGAAATTCAGTTACTGGTATTGATCCCAAACTCTTTACAAGGTATCTTAAATTGATAATCTTGAGTAGCAAGTTTTTTTCAGTGGAAAAGCTAACGAGTGTCAGAAAGAATAACATGGCTAATTGTGCTCTTTTCAGATTTTTGCTCCTTTCTGATCTTTCCCTGAAGTGCCAATTCTTAGCTGTGATATAGTTCAGTGGACCATTCCTGTAACTTGCTCAAATTCTTTTATTCATGTATTCCTTGTTAATGTGTGTAGTGATCTCTGCACAAAGTAAATGTGTAGATACTGAATGCGAATGTGATTGGGTTCAGCTATGATTTGTCTTCCGCTTCTCTTCTCACCAAGCTCCCCATTCCTGGTTGCAAACAGATGGCCTGTTAATATTGTTGAAGCTCATACATGGATAAGTAATGCATAGTAAAGTATTCTCCATCTAAAATGATCTCCATTGCAGATCAAGAAAATTACACTTGACAATGCTTTTTGTGTGGCTAGTTTTATGTACTGTGGGTGCAATTTCTATGCTTGCTACCTCAATTTTACAAATTTAAATATCTGACAATTTCATCTTGAGTGAAGTTTTTTCATGCTCCAGAGATTTTATATCTACAGAATGCTTCACATGTGCAATCAGATTCCTCCATTTATCTAGAGTTAAAACTGTTACTAAAACTAAAAGCTCTATACTAAAACATATGAATTATGAACTAGATATTCGCAACAAGTGATGTACATAAGTGGTCAGTACGAAGACCACTGCTTTCCTTGATTATATATTAATGATCTAGACTTGGGTTTACGCACGGTGGCACAGTGGTTAGCCCTGCTACCTCACAGCACCAGGGACCTGGGTTTGATTCCCGACTTGGATCGCTATCTGTGCCGAGACTGCACGTTCTCCCCATGTCTGTGTGGGTTTCCTCTCGGTGCTCTGGTTTCCTCCCACAGTCCAGAAGAGGCGCTGGTTAGGTGAATTGGCCATGTTAAATTCTTCTTCTGTGTACCCGAACAGGCGCCGGAGTGTGGCGATTAGGGGATTTTCACAATAACTTAATTGCAGTGTTAATGTAAGCATACTCGTGACACTAATAAATACATTTTGAACTACAGAGCACAATTTCAATATTTGCGGATGTCAAAAAACTTGGAAATATTGTGAATTGTGAGGAGAAAATGATAGACTTTGAGAAGACATTGGCTGTTGAAATGAAAAGTATATGGCAGATGAATTTTAACAAAAGTGTAGTGTGATATTTTTTGGAGGCAGAATGGCAAGAGACACGTTAAAAGGTACAGTTCTAAACAGGGCGCAGGAACAGGGAGACCTATATTGTTTATTTGTTAGTATCACAAGTAGACTTAGATTAACACTGCAATGAAGTTATTATGAAAATCTCCTATGTGCATAAGTCATTGAACATGCAGCTATGCTGAGAACATGGTTAAAAAGGCATCTGGAATTATTGGCTTTATGACTAGAGGTGTAGAGTACAAAAGCAAAGAAATTATGATGCACCATTATAAAACTGATTCAGCCTCAACTGAACCATTGTGTCCTAATCCCAGTATCTCACTTCAGGAGGCATGTGTAGCCTTTGGAGAGGATACAGAAAAGGTTTATGAAAATATTTCCAGGGATGTGGAAAGATTTGAGAAGCTGGGATTGTTCTGCTGTGTAAAGAAAAGGTTGAGAAGAGATTTGATTGAGCTGATCAAAATCACAGAATATCAGAATTGTTATGGTGCAGAAGGTGGCCATTCGGCCTATCGTGTCTACATCTGCTCTCCTATTGAACATTATGGCTTCATGCCATTCTCCCCTCTTTCCTGTATCCTTGTCCATTGTTTCTATTCAAATAACCATCTAATGGCCTCTTGAATACCTTGATTCCACTGCACTTCCAGGCAGCACTTTCCAAACCCCAACCACTCATTGTGTGAAAAGGTTTCTTCTAATATTGCATTTGCTTCACTTGTAAATCATATTAAATCTGTACTACCTTGTTCTCGATCCCTTTATGAGCAGAAATAGTTTTCCCTATCAATTCTGTCCAGCCACCTCATAATTTTGAATACCTCTACCAGATCTCCTTTTATTCTTCTCTCTGAGGTGAACAGTCCCAATTCTCCAATCTATCTTCATAACTGAAGTTTCTCATCCCTGGAACCATTTCTGTAAACCTCTTATGCAATCTCTCCAATGCATTCATATCCTTCCTCAAGTGTGGTGCCCAGAACTGTACAAAGTACTCCAGCTGAGGCCTACCTAGTATATTATATGGTTCAGCATAACCATGGAATGTTGGCCTTTATCGCAAGAGGGATGAAGTATAAAAGCAGGGAGGTCATGCTGCAACTGTACAGGGTACTGGTGAGGCCGCATCGAGAGTACTTGTACAATTTTGGTCCCCTTATTTAAGAAAGGATATATTAGCTTTGGATGGGGTACAGAGAAGGTTCACCAGGTTGATTCCGGAGATGAGGGGGTTAGCTTATGAGGAGAGATTGAGTAGACTGGGCCTGTACTCATTGGAGTTTAGAAGGTTGAGGTGAGATCTTATAGAGACATAAGATAATGAAGGGGCTCGACAGGGTAGAAGCAGCGAGGTTATTTCCACTTACAATGGAAACAAGAACTAGGGAGCATAGCCTCAAAATACAGGGGAGTCAATTTAGAACAGAGTTGAGGAGGAACTTCTTCTCCCAGAGGGTAGTGAACCTTTGGAATTCTCTGCCCAGTGAAGCAGTAGAGGCTACCTCGTTAAATGTGTTTAAGTCACAGATAGATTTTTAACCATTTAAGGGAATTAAGGGTTATGGGGAGCGGGCGGGTAAGTGGAACTGAACCCACTATCAGATCAGCCATGATCTTAATGAATGGCGGAGCAGGCTTGAGGGGCTAGATGGCCTACTCCTGCTCCTATTTCTTATGTTCTTATAACCTCCTTGCTCTTGTACTCAATGCTCCTAAAGTCTAGTGTACTGTGTGCTCTATTAACTGCTCCCTCTACCTGCCCTGCCACCTTCAACGACTTATGCACATTTCCATCCAGATTCCTCTGCTCCTTCACACCCTTTAGAGTTATACTCTGTCTATTCTTCCTATCACAATGAATCATTGCACACTTTTCTGCATTGGTCTTTATCTACCAACTCCAAAAACATGTCTATGTCCTTTCGAAACTCGACACTGCCTTCCTCAGTTTACAATGCTTTCAAGTTTTGTATCATCCACAAATTTTGAAATTGTCCCCTGCACACCAAGATGTAGATCATTAATATACATCAGGAAAAGCAATGGTTCCAATAGCGAACTCCACTCCAAATCTTTGTCCAACTTTTTAAAATCCATTAATCATTACTCATAGAGTCATAGAGGTTTACAGCAGTTTTCTATTATTCAGCCAATTTTTGTATTCACATTGCTACTGTTCCTTTTATTCCCTGAACTCTAACCTTTCTCAAGTCTTTTATGCAGCACTGTATTGAATGCATATTGAAGTCCACCACATAAACAGCATTTTGATAACATAGAAACATAGAAGATTGGAGGAGGCCATTTGGCCCTTTGAGCCTGCTCCACCATTTATTACGACCATGGCTGATCATCCAACTCAATAGCCTAGTCCTGCTTTTTCCCCATAAGCTTTGATCCCATTCGCCCCAAGTGCTATATCCAGCCGCCTCTTGAATACAGAAGGTATTATTCACGTGAACCCTCGCTGTTACCTCTACAGAAAACTCCAGCATGATTTTTCCCTTAAACTCATGCTAGCTCTTCCTAATCGACCCATGTTTTTCATGTGACTAATTTTATCCCAAATAATTGCAGAAACTTCCCCACCACCAAAGTTAAGCTGACTGGTCTGTAATTGCTGGGTTTATCCTCGCAAACATTTTTAAACAAGGCATAGTGTTTGCAATTCTCCAGTCCTCTGGCACTTCCTGAGTCTAGGGAAGATTGAAAGGTAATGGCCAGTGCCCCTGCAATTTCCACTTTCTCTTCTCTCAGTATCCTTGTACACTCTCATCTGATGCCAGTGCATTGTCAATTTTAAGTACAGATAGTTTATCCAATACCTCTGAGCCCTTCTGGTGACAGAGTTTCCTCCTTGGTCACCATGGCCTGGGTCACATCCACTTCCTTGGTAAGGATAGATGCAAATAATTCCTTTTACTAGGCTTTTACTATTTATGTGCCTAATAGACTTTGGGATTCCCCTTTTATGTTGGCTGCCAGTCTTTTCTCATAATCCCTCTTTGCTTCTCTTATTGCTTCTTCACTTCGCCTCTGAACCTTCTATATTCAGTTTGGCTCTCAATTGTATTTTCTACCGGAGACCTGTCATAAGCATACTTTTTGAAATCTTAATTTCTATCTCCTTTTTCATCCGGGGTGCTCTGGCTTTGTTTGCTCTACCTTTCCTTTTTGACTGTGCCCAAACCATTTCTTCTTTGAAGGTAGTCCATCTACGAGGCACAAGGCAGGAATATGATGACATACACTCCACATGCCTGGATGAGTGCCGCTCCAAAAACACTCAAGAAGCTCAACACCATCTAGGTCAAAGCACACTACTTATTTGATACCCCTTTCACTCCCTCCATCACCGATGGACATTGACAACAGTGTGTACTTTCTAGTAGATGCATTGTAGGAACTCAAGACTCCTTAGGCAGCACTTTCCGAACAAACAACCACTACCATCTGGAAGGACAAGGGATTCTATGGATCTAGCCCTGATTTTATTTCAAGGTTGGAGATAAACCACAGTGTCTTACCCTTGAATAAGAATCTCTCAAACTGGGTGGTTGTAGAGTTTCTACTTCTTTCTGGTTCCTCTTTGTGGATCTATACAGTATGTCCAGGATTTTATTAGTTTCCTCCTGTGATAATATCATATGCCTTTAAGAAATGTATTTTAGTCATGATTCTTGTGCAGGATCTGCCTTTTTTGTTATCTTGATACACGTATGTGGCACTGGAAATAGCCTAGAGATTATTAGGTCCTGCGTACTGATTGTCTGCTTGGCTCCATAAATTCTGACTGCAGGACCACATTCCCTTTCTACTTAAGTAATTGGACTACGACCTCTGGCTGTTCACCCACACCACCACCACACACACACCCCCCCCCCCCCCCCCCCCCCCCCCGGCACCAGGGAGGCAACATACCATGTTGGGGTCACATCAACAGCAGCAGAAGTGCCTGTCTGTTCTCCTAACCGATGAATCCCCTATCACATTTGCCCTTCCTTTCTTCCTTCTCCCTTATATACAGCCAAGTTGCTCATAGTGCCACAAACATGGCTCTGACTGCACTCCTCTGAGGAACCAACGCCCTCACCAATATCCAAATAGAAAACTGATTTAACAACTGAGACCCGGGAGGACTCCTACACTATCTCCTCAACTGTTCTCCTCAACTGCCTGGGCCACCCATTCCCTTTTTGTCTCCATGCTCCTAACCTGTGGTGGGACAGCCTCTCTGAATGTGTTATCCATGTAGCACTGTGCCTTGTGAATGTGCCACAGTGACTCCAGCTGCAGCTTGAGCTCCAACACTTGGAACTCCAATTTCTGCAGCTGGTAGTACTTTCTGCATGTGGTTGTCTAGGTCATCAGTAGTGTCCATGAACTTCCACATATCACAGGACATACACTTCACACGATCGAGCTGCCCTGCCACATCTTTACTTATGTTATAATCCAGGCCAAAAACTCCAAGGTGTTATGAAGTCAGCCTAGACCATACGTTTTGCACTTTGAATTTGGCTAGGGTAAGCATGAGTTGTTTCATTTCAGGTATGAATCAAATGACCTGCTAGGGAGCTTTTATCAAACAAAATTTACTTAAGAATACAGTTAACACATAGAAAAACTGCCTTAAAGGGTGGTGGAGGCAGGGTCAATTGTGAATTCTGAAAAGGGTATTGGACAAGCATCTGATTTGGGGGGGGGAGGGGGGTGGAAATTTCATGGATGTGGGGGAAAAGCTGGGAAATGTCTTTTGTGTAGTAACCATTTCTGTGATTCTGCCTTGTATCCAGGAGAATCTTGGATCACCTTTTGCTTTCTTCTAGCTCCCAGCTGTGATGAAGAAGGGGGTTGAGGATTGACAGAGGTGACAGGATTTTCCTGGAAAGGGGAGACTCCTATGGCATGTGGTTTAATAAGATAATTAAGAGTATAGAATAAACAAAAATAACCATTAGACTGTTGGTATTTTTCAGTTGCTTTGTACTGTTCACAGAATATTAATAGCAAATCATAAATATTGTTAAAATAGGATGTAACTAAAGCAAAAACAATTTGAATATAAATGTTTTTGTTTCCACGTGTAATTTATACACACAGTTTAAGCAATGTGTTTTAGTTGGACTTAAAAGAGATTTGTATTTTTTTCATTTCACATTTGCCAGATGAGCTGAAAAAGGGGCTTAGGAGAGCTAGGAGGGGACATGAGAAGTCCTTGGCGGGTCGGATCAAGGAAAACCCCAAGGCTTTTTACTCATGTGAGGAATAAAAGAATGACCAGGGTGAGGTTCGGGCAGGTCAAGGACAGTAGTGGGAACTTGTGTATGGAGTCAGTAGAGATAGGCGAGGTGATGAATGAATACTTTTCTTCAGTGTTCACCAAGGAGAGGGGCCATGTTTTTGAGGAAGAGAAGGTGTTACAGGCTAATAGGCTGGAGGAAATAGATGTTCGGTGGGAGGATGTACTAGCAGTTTTGAATAAACTGAAGGACGATAAGTCCCCTGGGTCTGATGAAATATATCCTAGGATTCTTTGGGAGGCAAGGGATGAGATTGCAGAGCCTTTGGCTTTGATCTTTGGGTCCTCACTGTCCACGGGGATGGTGCCAGAGGACTGGAGAGTGGCGAATGTTGTTCCTCTGTTTAAGAAAGGGAATAGAAATGACCCTGGTAATTATAGACCGGTTAGTCTTACTTCGGTGGTTGGTAAGTTGATGGAAAAGGTCCTTAGGGATGGGATTTATGACCATTTAGAAAGATGCGGATTAATCTGGGATAGTCAGCACGGATTCGTGAAGGGCAAGTCGTGCCTCACAAATTTGATTGAATTTTTTGAGGAGGTAACTAAGTTTGTTGATGAAGGTAGGGCAGTTGATGTCACATACATGGATTTTAGTAAGGCGTTTGATAAGGTCCCCCATGGTCGGCTTATGATGAAAGTAAGGAGGTGTGGGATAGAGGGAAAGTTGGCCGATTGGATAGGTAACTGGCTATCTGATCGAAGACAGAGGGTGGTGGTGGATGGAAAATTTTCGGACTGGAAGCAGGTTGCTAGCGGAGTGCCACAGGGATCAGTGTTTGGTCCTCTGCTCTTTGTGATTTTTATTAATGACTTGGAGGAGGGGGCTGAAGGGTGGATCAGTAAATTTGCTGATGACACCAAGATTGGTGGAGTAGTGGATGAGGTGGAGGGCTGTTGTAGGCTGCAAAGAGACATTGATAGGATGCAAAGCTGGGCTGAAAAATGGCAAATGGAGTTTAACCCTGATAAATGTGAGGTGATTCATTTTGGTAGGAGTAATTTAAATGTGGATTACAGGGTCAAAGGTAGGGTTCTGAAGACTGTGGAGGAACAGAGAGATCTTGGGGTCCATATCCACAGATCTCTAAAGGTTGCCACTCAAGTAGATAGAGCTGTGAAGAAGGTCTATAGTGTGTTAGCTTTTATTAACAGGGGGTTGGAGTTTAAGAGTTGTGGGGTTATGCTGCAACTGTACAGGACCTTGGTGAGACCACATTTGGAATATTGTGTGCAGTTCTGGTCACCTCACTATAAGAAGGATGTGGAAGCGCTGGAAAGAGTGCAGCGGAGATTTACCAGGATGCTGCCTGGTTTGGAGGGTAGGTCTTATGAGGAAAGGTTGAGGGAGCTAGGGCTGTTCTCTCTGGAGCGGAGCAGGCTGAGGGGAGACTTAATAGAGGTTTATAAAATGATGAAGGGGATAGATAGAGTGAACGTTCAAAGACTATTTCCTCGGGTGGATGGAGCTATTACAAGGGGGCATAACTATAGGGTTCGTGGTGGGAGATACAGGAAGGATATCAGAGGTAGGTTCTTTACGCAGAGAGTGGTTGGGGTGTGGAATGGACTGCCTGCAGTGATAGTGGAGTCAGACACTTTAGGAACATTTAAGCGGTTATTGGATAGGCACATGGAGCACACCAGGATGATAGGGAGTGGGATAGCTTGATCTTGGTTTCAGATAAAGCTCGGCACAACATCGTGGGCCGAAGGGCCTGTTCTGTGCTGTACTGTTCTATGTTCTACGATTGATTTAGACTTTTCTGCCTGTAGTTTAATTTAAGACAATTGTAGGGTGAATCACAGGTTGATTTGAGCTTGGAACTTAATTGACTGGGCAAAATAGTCAACTGTAATTTCAACTATTGCCTGTCTGAAGAGTTAAAGATAAATACAGCTATTTGACCAATCTTGGGTTGTTGCTCTGATAATATATCTTTATGATTCCCTGCATTATAATTGTAATTTGAGCAACATTAATGATGATGTGTTTATTCCGCTCTTGTCTTGCCAATTATGAATGTTTTGTTATTATTTCAGCAAAGAAATTGTCCCAAGTATGGGTTTGAAACCGACTTCTCACTAATTTAAATTATTTCTCATTGCCCACTTTGTTGGCTTACTCTTAAATATCTGTGCCCCAGTAAGGCCTCCCCCTTTTTTGTTTGAGTTGGAGCTTCTCAAATTTTTCCAGTAGTTCATCTCCTTTACACTTGGAGTCTTGAACAAAACAAAAGCAAGAGTAGACCATTTGGCTCTTCAAGCCCATTGCCATCGTTCAGTAAGATTGTGGCTGATCTTGTGCCTGGACCATAGCTTCCTGCACTACCCTCATCGCGTAATTCATTTAGAATCCAAAAATGTCTTAAATATACACAACAATTGAGCATCCACACTGCCCTTTTGAGGTAGAGATTTCTAAAGATTCACAACCTTTTGAATGAAAGCATGTTGTGATCTTGGGTGTTTGCTCATTGTTGCAATACTTAGCACCATTTGCAACTCCTTAGATATCCATATGAATCAAACCTGGACAACATTTGAGCTTAGAATCATAGAATACCTAAACTGTAAAAAGAGGCCATATGGCCCATCATGCCTGCACCCACAACAATCCCACACAGCGTCTATCCCCATAACCCCATGTATTTACTCTGCTAATCCCCCTGACACTAAGGGGCAATTTAGGATGGCCAATCAACCTAACGCACACATCTTTGGAGTGAGAGGGGAAACCGAAGCACCCAGAGGAAACCCACGCAGACACAGGGAGAACGTGCATACTCCTCATTCCCCCGAGACTGGAATTGAACCCGGGTCCCTGGCGCAGTGAGGCAGCAGTGCTAACCACTATGCCACCGTGCTGCTCAAGACTGATATGTGGCAACTAACATTTATGCTACATAAATGCAGGCAATGACCATCTCCCCATTGTTATTGTAATTGCTGAATTCCCCACTATCAATATACTGGGGGGTACCCTTGACCCGGAACTGAACTGGACCAGCCACAAAAATACTGTGGCTGCAAGAGCAGGTCAGAAAATGTGAATTCTGCAGCAAGTAACTCTCCTCCTGATTCCCTAACGCCAGCCAGGAGTGTGATGGTATATTCTCCACTTGCCTAGAGCTCTAACAATACTCCAGAAGCTTGACACCACCAGGGACAAAGCAGCCTGCTTGATTGGCACCCCATCCTCCACCTTAAACATTCATTCCCTCCACAGCATTGTGTGCCATATACAAGATGCACTGCAACAACTCACTAAGACATCACCTTCCAAACCCGTGATCTATACAACCCAGAATGACCAGGGCAGCAGATGCATGGGAACATCACCACTTGCAAGTTCCCCTCGAAGCCACTCACCACACTGATTTGGGATTATATTGCCGTTCCTTCACTGTTGCTGGGTCAAAATCCTGGAACTCTTAATAGCACTGTTGGTGTACTTAGATGCAGCGGTTCAAGAAGTTGGCTCCCTACTACCTTCTGAAGGGCAGTTAGGGATGAGCAACAAATGCTGACCAAGCCAGTGATCCCACATCCTGTGAAAGAATAAACTTTTAAAAAACTTGTTAATTTATTTCTTATTACTTGCATAATGCGTCTGTGTGGCAGTCTTCAGTTTTCAGGCCTAGCATCCTTGATGACCTTTTAACGTAGTGTCAAGTTAGGGGCAATTTTGCATTGCAGACCCATGCCCACTCAGAAATCGATTAGGACTGTCCAAAGTCGGTTCATACAAGACCATATCCAATATAGGAGACTTTCATCTTAAGTTCTAGACTGAGTTTTAACCCAAGTCTTAGTCAAATTGTTATCCAACACCATGTTCTATTTTGAATTCCTGTGGCTTTTAACTTAGAAAATTATCTCACAAAAAGCTTTCAAAAGCTTGTAGAAAGTACATCATAGGAAGTTACACTATTTATCTGCCCATTCGCAAAGATGTTGAGATTTATGTTGACTTGTGCAGAGGTATCTGCTAATATTAACTTACAGCCTTCTAGTTTGGAAAAAATGTTGAAAGAAATTGTCTGTAACCTTTTGTATTTTGTTCTTGTGTTTTAAATTCTACGCAATTGGACTAGTGCAGTGTTATCCAGTTGAAATCATTGACTAGCTACAGATATGGCAGTGGCTGCACTATTTTAGCCACATGGACTAATTTTAGCAGAAAAGGCTTTGTATGGACTCATTTAACAAAGGTAAATGAAACTCATGTATGTTTAGTTAAATGTCTTATCATATTAGTGACCAAAAATGCTTGCACACTCGTTTTCCAACCATTTTACCAACAAACAAAAAAAGTTGAAGTTGATTTGTATGAATTAAATAGTTGAGTGCCTGAAGGATCATGACTAGGGTGTTTTCTGTTCCTAACTCATACGGAAGTCTTGGGCACGAAAACTCCCAATCAGATTGGTTATGGTTATAGTTGTAAACTGAGGGAATACAGGTGGCGTGAATGGGGGAATTGATTGAGTCAGGGAAGAAGACAAATGAGAAATTCTCTGAATTAGTTAATTTATCACTTTAGACCATTACTGAAGAAAGTACACCAAGCTATATTGTTTGATTAATAAAGTACAAGTGAAAGGATGTTGTGCTGATATTGTGTGGCGATGTATGTTTTCCTTGTGGCTGAAGGCAACTACAGTGAATTGAAAGGTGTTCTTGAGCTCAAAGCATTTCTGGGCTTCCCATGCTTTTGCTGACTGTGACATAAACTTGTGATAAGAATACTTTAAGCCCTGCACCACCATATCTACTGGTGTATACTGACTAATAACGTAATTGAGGTCTGTAAACCACACCTTAAAAATCTGTCCAGTGTGTTTAGTAATGATTTGAAATACTCTAGAACAAAAATTTGCAAAGGCTGGCCTAAATTGTAATGAAAATGTTTTGGAAAATTTCAAAATGTTGCTTTTGAAGAGTAATTGTTCATCTAGGAGTTTGTGACTGACTTCACAATGTCATCATTATCTCCAGTCAGTACGACTTGGTCCTGTTGTGATTACTTAAATATTTTGTAATTTACTCAAGTCTGCTGTTTTTTGCCAAATGCCATTCCAAGTAAAGATTGTAGTTCTGTGCTGATGTGAAAGTGGATCAGCCCTGAAAATTGAATTTTCCCACCCATTTGACATTTTATGTAATAACTTTGGAGTGTTTCCAGGTCAGTTAAGGACAGGGCAGACGCTGGGAAAACTGAACTGCTCTGTTTTTGCCTGAAAAGAACAACTGCACCCCAACCATTTTTTCTATTGGAAAGCTTTCTTTTTCTTTTGTAAAAGAACATTGCAAGTGAGGTTGGTGGAGGCACAAATGTTCAAGGTATCTCTTTTTAGGTTGAGATACAGTAAACACATTAGCCTGCGTGGAATTTATTATCTGTGTATTTTGATCAATAAGTTACTGCCTGTGTGACCCATAAGGTAGGAAACCAGTTTTCTCAGTAAGGGCTGGATTCAAAAGCAGGTATGCCCCAGGGATATGTTAGTGCTGTGCACAAAGTACCAAGACTATTGATTTGGTTGATCTCAGTCAGACCATTCTGGGGTCTGTGAAGGGGTGGGGGAGGAGGAGAATGGAAGACACGACAAATAGCCTATTGCAAAAAGGAAGAGTGATGTATTTATTTTGCACATTGTCAGATAGCTAGATATTTTAAGAATGGGTCCAGCCAAGTGTACCTCAGAGGATTCAATTTTCTGTGGTAAATTCATATAATTGGCAACACACTGAGAGCCAATCATTGTTTGCATTGTGGATGCCTGTCATAGTAGGTTGTCTTCTGATACAGTGCCAAAGTTTGTTAATGCAAAGAAATGGTTTTGACTTTAAAAGCATCCAATGGCATGATAAGACTAAGCAACTACTTGGCAGGTGGAAGTTAATAAAATGGGTTATTCAAGTTAAGTTATGTACAAGGGAGAACGATAAATGCCACCTTACTCTTTGATTCCCAAGGTGAGCTTAGACTTGACTCCAACTGCTGGTCCATGAACTTGGACTCATATTCCACCACCACTCCATATTCTTGCATCCACGCTCATCTGCCACTCCACGCTGTCTGCCACAGGAAGACTTGTGTATTTAATTTGCACATTGTCAGATAGGTAGATGCTTTTAAAATGAGTCCAGCCAAATGTACTTGGGAGGATTCCATTTTCTGTGGTAAATTCATATAATTGGCAGCATGCTATCAGACCTAGTCATTGTTTCCATGTGAATGCCTGTTGTAATAGGTTGTCTTTTGATAAAGCCAAAGTATGTTAATGCAAATATATGGTTTTGACATAAAAAGCATCCTTTGGCATAATTACAAACTCCGTTCCTCAGCATTAGTTGTGTAAAGACTTCAAAGCTCCTTGGTCAAGTACACAACATAGCTTTTTGAAGGCCTGCCAATGTAAGAAATCAACAACTTAATTGATACAGCGCAGAAAGAGGACGTTCAGACCATTGTGACTACATTGGCTCTCCAATTGAACAATTCATTACATGCCATTCTCCTGCCTTTGTCCAGTAATCCTATACTTCATTCCTTTTCAGACAACAGCATTCACTTCTGAATGCTCTCTCCACCACACTCTTGGATAGTGGAATCCAGACCATAACCGCTTGCTGTGTGGAAAGTTTTTTTCTCATGTTGCTTTTTCTTCTTTTTCAAATACTTTAAATCTGTACCCTTTCGTCCTCGGTCGTTTCAGGAATAGGAACAATTTGTCCTTATCTACTCTGTCCAGACCCCTCATGATTTTGAATATCTCTAAGAAACCTCCTCTTGATCTTCTTTTCTCAAGGAAAACAGTCCTGACCTCTGGAATCAATCTTCATAACTGAAGTTTCTCATCTTGGAACCATTCTTGAGAAACCCATTTCCTTTAAGTGTCTTGTTGCTTATCAGATTCTAAGAAACATGCGCTGATGAAAAGTATTTTAACTTCTTATTGTCTGATTATTTTTATTATTTTCTAAAATATTTTGCTGTTTAGCACCTTGCTTTGTCTTGCTGCTTCCGTGTTCTTAATCTGTAGATAAATCTGATTTGGTGACTAGTTCTGACACAAATATACACATCATTTTTGAAGGAGGTATATATGCACATCTTGAAGGGTCAGTGGTTGAACTGTGCATGATGAGCCAAAATGGTTGCAAGTAGTCAGGATAGTAGTGGTTAAAGCAAGCAAGAAATACAGGACCCTGTATTTGGACTGCGGGTTGTTTTGCTGTTAAGAAAGGATGTGTTTTATTGTAGTTACTTTGAATTTTTTATTCTGAATTTAACTTGGTTTCAAATATTTACTTCTAAATAAAATTTGTTGTATATTATAAGATGAATTGCAATAACTAGATAATTAAGGGTGCAGTTGAACATTTTTTTGACAGTCAAATGTTTAGATAATGCTGGCCCTGAAAGTTTTATTTTTGAATTGGATCGTATCACATAGAACTGACTGGTTTCAAATAGGTACTGATGCAGCTTTTAGCAACCTACCCTTCAATCCACTCTTCTGCTGACAGAATTGAGTAAATTTTTAACATTCAGTATTTAATAGAATTTGTAACATGAGTGATTTAAGCCTGCTGCATTGTGAAGTAATCTAAATGATGGCTTCTAATGTTGCTGTATAACAAATCTGGCAGCTTGTCACCATGTGGTTACATTGTACTGCATAGGTGCTTAGGCCACAAATACAATAAGTTAAAATTTGTTGCAGTCAATCTACAGCATGCCTCTTTCACAGGAACATACGGAAGAAAGTAGGACCAAGAGTACCATATCCCATAGAAAATAGTTAAAGTTGCATTGGAGGGTGAAGTTGTCCTATTTTTGTTTAAGATGCAGGGTTGCATGGAAAAAAGACTCTACCCCATACAACTGTAGCAACAAACATCTACTTTTATAATCAATTTCCCTTGCAATAAACAACAATGTTCCATTTGCCTTCCTAATCACTTGCTATGCAGGCAGTCTTTGGACTTGTGACACAATTGGTTTCTGGAAACTGTCATAAGTCAGGAACTAAGTTATAAATGGGGGATTGGTTCCTGAACCCTATTTTCACTGAAAAGCAATGTTCCCTTTCCATCAACTTGTGGCCATGACACCATGAACGGAGTGTTAAGTAAAATCAAACTTTTTTGTAAAACAGATGTCCAGCTCACCAGTTTCTGTTAGTTAGTTTTAAACTGGGGGTTTTGTCTATGTGATCTATATCTGAGAAGCAATTTGCCCTTCCTGAACTTATGAAAGGCAGCACATAAAAGAACATAACTGTTCGCTGTGGCATTGTACAAGTTGAAACCGATATTGTAAAGCTGAAACAAGGTGTAAATTTATAAATGTTGTAAGTGCTGTTCATCATAACCTGAACATTGTAAAGTCATGTGTTGCCTGTACTTGCACACTAATTGTTTTGTGATCCATGTACTCGTCACATTTTGTGAACTCAAAAATTACCCATTTATGCCTACTCTGTTTCCTGTAGTTAACCAATCCTCTATATGTTATCCCCTACATCGAGAGCTTTTGTATTTGCAGTAATTTTTTTTGTGACACTTTGTCAAATGCCTTCTGAAAATCTAAATAGATCCACAGGTACCTCTTTATCCACATTGTTTGTTACTTCCTCAAAGAGCTCTATAAATTAGTTAAACATGATTTCTCAAAATCATGTTGACTCTGCCTGATTGCATTGAGGAATTTTTAAGTGCCCTCCTTAGTAATTGATTCCAGCATTTTGGTATCTCGAGTTCTGCAATCTCTCTCCATTTAAATAATATGCTTTTTTATTCTTCCTGCCGAAGTAGACGAGTTCACATTTTCCCACACCATACTCCATCTGCTAAATTTTTGCCCACTCACTTAACTTATCTGTATCCCTTTGCAGATTCCTTATGTCCTCTACATAACTTACTTTACTACTAATCTTTTTGTGCCATCAGCAAATTTAGCAATCACATTTGATACGTCAGCAAGTCAACAATATAGGTTGTTAATAGTTGACGCCCAATACTGATCCCTATGGCACTTCACTCGTCACATTTTGTGAACTCAAAAATTACCCATTTATGCCTACTCTGTTTCCTGTAGTTAACCAATCCTCTATATGTTATCTCCTACATCAAGAGCTTTTGTATTCGCAGTAATTTTTTTTGTGGCACTTTGTCAAATGCCTTCTGAAAATCTAAGTAGATCCACAGGTACCTCTTTATCCACATTATTTGTTACTTCCTCAAAGAGTTCTATAAATTAGTTAAACACGATTTCTCAAAATCATGTTGACTCTGCCTGATTGCATTGAGGAATTTCTTAGTGCCCTCCTTAGTAATTGATTCCAGCATTTTTCCTGGACAGATATTAAGCTAACTGGCCTGAAAAGAGCTTCTGACCATATATCTGCTTCATTACCAATACCCTAGTTTCACATCCATAACATGGCTCAACTCCTGTTTTTCTCTACAGAACTGATTTAATAATTTTACAGATAGACACCACCCAGTGACCAGGGTGAAAGATCAGTTTCACATACCCAAATTCAATGATATAATAATCTGAATGTGTTAATTTTGTTTTTTACTGGATTTTTAAAAAGGTTATTCACAGCTCTCTTAATCCTCTGTCTACTGTTCAGTATCTCTTAAAATTTGGGAGGTCGAGGTTTTTTTCCTCAGGTCAAATATGGTTGTGGATTATATGCTCTGGAGAGAAAATATTTACAGGGTTATCGGGGGAGAAAGCAGAGGTGTGAGACTAATTGAATAACTCCCCCAATGGGCTAGCACAGGAATGATGGTTCGGATGTCCTTCCCCTGAGCTGTAATGGTAATAGTAATATAGGAGACCTATCAGCCTGAGTCCCGAGCATGTTTTTGAAGTGCCAGTGTTGTATCTGCCAAACAGTGGAAGAAGGTACAGTATTGTAGTCAACATGCCTTTGCTCTGCTCAGCTCTGTATCAGATTAATAGTCTGAATTGAGTTCCAATGTGTGGAGCCCAGCTGATCATCGTCAGCAAGAGTTCTGCTTTGCCATCAGCACTTTAATTCAGAATCTAATTTTAAACCATTCCAAATGCTATAAGTTTTTATTTAAAAATAAATGTCAGTATGTGAAAAAGAATGACTGGGGAAGCCAGCCTATATTTGGAAACAGGTGATGAGTGGTCTTTGTGTGTGTCCAGAGTCTTAGATAACAGTTTCAGACATACTGGGGTATGGTATGATGGGATCCAATTACATATATAGCTTTTGATAATTGGAGGCTTCTGTATGCCTAGGTCTCTTCTGTCTGAACTTGCTGGAGAAATTTTGTAATCTTACTAAACTGAATAATTACTTGAATGTTTCACTCCACAAAAATCTGCAATTAGTTTCTTACTGTGGGAATGGGGACGAATATCATGACTGAGCTTTGTAATCAGTGTCACATGGTCCACCTCTAATCTGTAACCTTGTCAATGAAACATAACTGACAAATCAGAACCTAATCAGTCTCGCATCTCATTGATTGACAACTCTGTTAATGAAATACATTGACAAAGCACTCTGTACCCATATGCAGCAAGACCTGGACAACACTTAGGCTTAGGCTGATAAGTGGTAAGTAATGTTTGCGCTATGCAAAAGCTAGGCAATGACCATTTCCAAGATTTTCTTCAGTGGCATCGATGTGTACCATCTGTGCGATGCACTGCAGGAACTCACCAAGCATCCTGAGATAGCACCTTCCAAACCCATAACCACTACCATCTAGAAGGACAAGGCTAGCAGGCACATGGGAACACCATCACCATGAAGTTTCCCTTCAAACCACTCACCATCCCAACTTGGAAATATATCACCGTTCCTTCACTGTCACAAAATCCTGGAGCTCCCTCCGTAACAGCACTGTGAGTGAACCTACACCACATGGATTATAGCAGTTCTAGAAGGTAGCGCACCGACCTTCTCCAAGGCAATTATGGATGGACAATAAATGCTGCCCTAGCCAGCGACAGCTACATCCCTTGAATGAATTTAAAAACCTTTATTATATTGGTTTGTTTTTATTTTGTTTGATTTCTGCAGCATCCCTCAGTTAGTGGTATTACTGTATTTGTTCCGTTGCATTAGGCTATGCTTGGTTAATTAAGGTGACTATTATTGACTGGGGTAAAAATAATGCAAATTGGAATTCTGGAAATACTTGACAAAATCTGTCAAATATCAAGAGAACTGGTGAATAGTTGACATAATTCCTTTATTTAAAAGGGAGCACGGAACACGTTCAAGCAATTATAGACTAGTGAGTTTAACATGGATGGTAGGAAAAATAAAGAATCCTTATTAGAGAGAATGGAAGAAGATGAGAAACAAGAAATATAATAATGAATAGTCAGCATGGAAATCGGAAGGGAAAATCTTACTTGGTGAACCTTATTGAATATTTTCAGGAGGTGACAGAGCGTGGATAAGAGTCGCTAAGATACTCCATAACAGATAATGTATAAAGTCAGTGAATGTGGAGTCAGGGGACAAGTGACGGAATAGATTTCTAGCTGGCTTCAAGTTCAGCCCAGATAAATGTGAAATAGTTCATTATGTAGGAGGAATAAGGTGGTCAAATTTCTTGGAAGGTGCAAGTCTAGGTGGAGTAGAGGAACAAAGGATCTTGGAGTACAATACATCATTCACTAAAAGTTGTGTTAGATTAGTAAACCAAGCAGCAGGCTTTATTTTTAGAGGGAAAGAATTGAAAGTAGTGAATTTATGCTAAACCTATAATGAATCCTGGTTAGACCGCACGTGGAGTATTTGTGCAGTTCTGGCTGTCATATTCTAAAAAGGATATAGAGGTGCTGCAGAGGGTTCAGAGAAGATTTACAAGGGTGATATCAGAAATGAATGGGAATATGTATCAGAGAAAGATTGACAGGCTGGGCCTTGCTACTTTAAAAAAAAGGATAAAGTGGTTAAGAAGGCATATGATATGCTTGCCTTTATTAGGTGAGGCATTGAGTTTAAGAGCAGGAAGGTTATGTTGGAACTGTATAAAACGTACAGCCAGGGTATTGTGTGGAGTTCTGCAATCCACATTATAGGAGGGATGTGATAGCACTTGAAAGGATGCAGAGTAGATTTACCAGGATGTTGCCTGGGCTGGAGAATTTTAGATATGAAGAGAGATTGGATAGACTGGGGTTGTTTTCCTTGGATCAGTGGAGACTGATGGGAGACATGATTAAGATGTATAAAATTATGAAGGGCATAGATAGAATAGGCAGGAAGAAACTTTCCCCTTGATGGAGAGATGATTGACCAGGGGACATACCTTAAGGTAAGGGGCAGGCAGGAGGCACGGTGGTTCGCACTGCTGCCTCACGGTGTCAGGGCCTCGGGTTCAATTCCCAGCTTGGGTCACTCTCTGTGTGGCCCTTTGTCTGCGTGGGTTTCCTCTGGATGCTCTGGTTTCCTCCCACTGTCTGAAAGACGTGTTTTTTAGGTGCATTGGCCATGCTAGATTCTTCCTCGGTGTACCTAAACAGGCGTTGGAGTGTGGCGACTAGGGGATTTTCACAGTAACTTCATTGCAGTGTTAAATGTAAGCCTACTTGTGACGTTAATAAATTTTTAAAAAGGAGATTTAGAGGCGATGTGCGTAAAACCTTTTTCACCCAGAGTGGTGGGAGTTTGAAACTCACTACCTGAAAGGGTGGTGGAGGCAGAAATCTTAATAATATTTAAGCATTTGAATGTGCACTTGCGATGCCAAGGCATACAGGGCTATGGGCCAAGTGCTGGAAAATGGGATTAGCATAGTTCATAGAATTGTATAGTTCAACAGTGCAGAAGGAGACCATTTGGCCCATCAAGTCTGCACCAACTCTCTGATAGAGCATCTTGCCCAGGTCCTATCCCCATCTCCCTGCGTTAAGGGGCAATTTAGCATTGCCAATCCAACTAACCTGCACATCTTTGGACTGTGGGAGGAAATCGGAGCACCCAGAGGAAACCCATGCAGACTCTGGGAGAATGTGCAGACTCCCACGTAGACAGCCACCCAAGGCCGGAATTGAACCCGGGTCCCTGGTGCTGTGCGGCAGCAGTGTTGACTGGCGCAAATGCAATGGACCTTTTCTGTGCTGTAGACCTCTGTGACTATGAAAGGTGACCTAATAGGTGTCTTTAAAAATAGTTAAAGATTTTGCTAGAGTGGATACAGAGAGAATGATTCCTCTTGTGTGGAAGAACCTAGTTAGAGGTTATTACTCACCAAAAAATCCAATAGGGAATTTAGAAGAAATGTCTTCATCCAAAGAATGGGGGCAATGTGGAGCTCACTACCAGAGGGAGTAGTTAAAGCGGATATTATAAATGCATTTAAGGGGTGGCACAGTGGTTAGCACTTCTGTCTCGCAGCTCCAGGGACCCAGGTTCAATTCCTGGCTTCCCATGTCGGCGTGGGTTTTATCCAGGTGCTCCGGTTTCCTCCCACAGTCCAAAGATGTGCAGGCCAGGTTCGTTGGCTATGCTAAATTGCCCCTTCGTGTCAGGGGGACTCGTAGGGTTACGGGGATAGGGCCTGGATGGGATTGTTGTCGGTGCAGACTTGATGGGCCGAATGGCATCCTTGTGCACTGTAGGGATTCTATTAAGGGGAAACTAATCAAGTCTGAGAGGGAGAAGAGAATGGACGGTTATGATGCTAGATTTGGATGTGGAAAGGTGGAAGTCGAGTCAAGTGGAGTGTAAACCTCAGTATTGTCTAATTGGTTTGCCTATTTCTGTGCCATCCTATGTAATCCTAGGTTATGGGAGGTGGAGGACTGGGTGGTTGCTAACGTAATGCTTTTGTTAAAGAAGGGAGAAAGTGATAAACATGTTCAGTTTTTGGAGGATGTAAAATCAGATAATTTAACCACATTGTCATTATTTAATCCATGCCTTTCAATCAGCATAGATTTGTAAAAGCAAGTTATTTCTGACAAATCTTGAAGTTCTTCAACATGGCATAGTTAATTAATTTATGATGCATTGATCTAAATAGAATATTTGGCATGAATGAGAATTTGGATATAGGAAGAAGGAAGAGCGCTTCACAGAATCCTAGAAGGGTGCCATACGAGCCCTGGTACCTGTGCTGATTCTTGAAAGTGGCATTGTGCTTGGTTCCATATCCCCACTTGTATGTAGACCTGCAAGTTCCTCATCGTCCAGTACCCATTCAACTTCCATTTTATGGAATCCCCTTTCAGCACCTTTCTGGAGTGTTTAAATTCCTGACGATTCTGAGTGGAGGAAAAAACTTTTGTTATAATTTTGTTATGATTCTAAATCTCTTAGGAACAGGATGTAGCTTCTTATTCTTTATTTGTGTGTTGAAAAAAGTGAATCCTGGCCATGGTTTCATTTTAGAGGTTCTGTGAAATGGAGTTGAGAAATCTCAAAGCTTTGTCTGTATGCATTCATTTTTAATGATGATTTATGATTCTTGAAGTGACGAGCTGTGTTACTAAGGGGGTTAGTAGTTAAAAAATGAAGTAGAGATAACTGTACTGTTGTTCAGCAACAGGAGACCCACAGCGACCTTGGGAAAACAGTAAAGCAGTTTGAGTTCAGTTGGTAGGAATATTTCACATAAACTGCCCAAACGGATAGGACAGAGAGCAGATTTCTCAAAAAGAAAAGAAGAATGTCCCAGAAACCAGAGAGAGACTGAAAAGGGTCCCAGGAAGACCTTCCAGTAAAAGGAAAAGAACAAGAATCTGTAAAAGACTCTTCAGTGAAATTAAAAGTAAGGAGCAGAGGGAAAGGCTCTGAAGTAAAGAGACAGAGCTGCAGGGAGCAGACTTGGAACAAGATGAGCTTGCGGGAAGCCAGAAGATTTAAAGGTACAGCTGAAGTTTGGTGACTGCTTATTATGGGCCTGTTTGTTGGTGTGGCTGAGTAGCTGAGAGAGTGCATGGAAGTTGAAGCTTATATGCATGATGCTATCTAGGGGAGAGGAACATCAGAAGGAGAGATCGAAACCCTGATGTTGGATCCTTGTTGTAGATGTCCGAGAGAGAGCTTAGTTTGGGAGAACGTTCCAAGGTGAGTTCTTCGAGTGGAGATTGCAAACCATTGTGTGAAGGACAGAGCCTCCGTCAGACCATTTGGCGCTCAGTGTAATGAGTGTCTTGGGGAGTTGATGAGAGATCCATAGTGTTTGCTTTGGGAGACATTGGTCACTTGGTTTCAGAGTATGGTGTGTCTGACCGCCTGTTGGTTCACATAGACTATACACTTGCTGTGAACATAGAATTTGTAACTTGTGTTGTCCTTACGAATCTGTGTATATCCATAAAAGTATAGTGAGATGTGAAGGAGTATTGTAATATAGTTTTTTTTAATGTTTAATAAATATTTTACTCTTGCTAAAAGTTCATCAGCTGACTCTTGTGATTAAGTTCAATAGCTCCCCTCCGTGTTTCTAAACAAAAAAATAAAAGTTAGGATCTATCAAGCAAGGTTCCACCCTCTGATCTGACTTGTCCAGTAATAACATCAGCTGGGATCATGATCAATCTGTGACCTCTCTTACTGACCCACTCAACAGAGAGAATAGTTTTTCTCTTGTCAAAACCTTCCACCATCTTGTAAACCTCTTAAACTTTTTTATTCCAAGGAGAACATTCCTAACTTTTCCAACCTCCCCATATAATTGAAGTCTCTCCACACGTAACATCCTGGTAAATCTCCTTTTTACCTTTTTACATCCTACCTGAAGTGTGGTGCCCAATTGTCCAAAGTACTTGAGGGATAACCAGTGATTTATAAAGTTCCAGCATGATTGCTTTTCTTTTATATTCTTTGGTTAATGGATATTTTTCAGACTTGAAGAATGTAAACAATGGTGTTCTTAGCAGTGCTCCCCAAACTACCTTCTAATGTTTCCATTTTAATAATCAAATTAACGTAACCCCAAACAAAACATAAATAAATCAGCATAGTAACATTCAGTATTGAATTATTAAAGTTCATATCTTTTGGATCAATAAAGAATACATTGTATAGATATGAAAATCTGTTACTTTTTAAAAAGATGTTTTTACTGAAAGTTTTCTATTTTACATTTATCCCAAGATGGAACAAATTTCCAAAATCTAGTATAGTACAGATTAATCATTATACCACATAAACATACAGAAAAGACCAGCGAATATTCATACAAATGATTCAAATTATTGATCATTGTAGTCGGCGTCTCCTCTTGTATGGATAAAGAAAGAAGACCAGAAAGAGTGGGGATCGCAGGATAACAGGATACAATCATGAGTACAAGGCTCCAAGGTGCACACCACCCTTCACAGGAAAACCGAGACAGACACACAATATACCCCTTATGGGGGTAATATACAACTAATTGGACCCTAACTCAATATCCCAGGACCTCCATACAATAAAAGGATAACCCAGAAAAAGGGGCACATCAAGATACTTTCATCGCTACAGGATGTGATGAAGTAACGTACGTTCTAATGTACAGGAACCATTAAGCCAAGGATTCATACACCACACTTAGCCGAATCTCCAACTGAAGAGAGACTCCCAACAACTGAACTGAAGCAGCCAGACTCGCAGTCAAACTCCACAGCCAAAAGGACATGACATACCCAGGGAAACCAAGTCTCAAAAAGGAAGGCAGTCCAGAAGCTCCCAGAATGGAATATCTTGGAGGAGGATAACCTACTTCCCCTCCATTTGACCTGGTCAAACACCGCTACTACTGCCTTAACCTGCTCAATGATGCACTAAGAGCCAACAGCCAAGAATATTAAATCACTCTTAGACATTGAACAAAGCAAACTATCCTTGTCTCTAGGTACCCCAGAGGCGCCATTTAGGCCCTGCTATCAAAGCGATTTGACCCATTTCCCCACATCAGGGAAACCCTAATAACCAGATAATATGCCTGCTGTACATTTTATGAGCTAAGCAATCAAGCAACCACTGTCGCCACCCACACAGCCAAATCAAAACAGACGATCAATTCAACAAGGCCAGACATCCAAGAATCTGTCAACCACTCCCGGGCATACACCAGAACATAATTCCCTACTCCAACAACACGAGAGACATCAATGGCAAAAAAAAAGAACCTAGTCTTTTCCTGGATATGTGATCTGTCTGTACTTTTTCAGAAAACAAACAAAGATTCCTAAATCCCAGAACAACAAAATTGCAAAAGAAAAATGGTACCAAATAGTTCTAACAGAGAATTTTCCTCGACTTAAAAGGCTGTACCAACTATCTCTGTACCAAACCACCTACCCGCTGTGGCGCTACTAATTTTATCTAAAAAATAAAGAGAAGGGTACTAAAAATTGTACTCCCTCAACGCAAGTACAAGGATTACAGCACATTTTAAAAAAAAACAGGTAATTGCTCACGACCTCATGTCATACAACCAAATCAGCATGCTTCTCAATGGAAAAAAGGAGACCCACAAATGACGGCCTCCCCCATTTTGCCGCTGGAGCGTGCTGGTGGACGAATACCATCAAAAAGAAAAAAATGGACAATCCTGATTTTCACAGGTTGACAGACAACAAATGTCTCTGTGCTCATATAATCATACATGTGTGCCAGGATAAAAGACAAAGTCACAAAACCAGGATTATAATCTCAAGATGTTCTTCAGGATAAAATGACCATCCACGAAGATTAAAGAGGCCAAAGCCATAAGAGGATCATTGAGCAACATCCACGATCCATCCAGAGTTTCACCGAAGGCTCTGCAGCTCCACCACGTCATCCCGAAGCTCCGGCAAAGAAAAGCCTAGGCCCTGGCAGGTGGCAAGGACCTGACGTGCCTGGTCGCTTCCAATGCTTCTCAAGAAACAGAGGACAAGACAATGTAAGACAAGTGGTTGGAGGCTTCAACCGACCCCAAGCCTTGAAGACTGATGCAGTACACTTCATCAAACTTGAGGTGCCCAGCCCTCAAATCGAGATTGTAAAGGTATGACAGCCAATTCTCAAAATCAGCTGGGAATTCATCCCCAGCACCTCTCTGGATACTGGGCACGTGGATGCCTCATCTCTCCGAATCAGCCACAATGTGCAACACACAATGCAGCACAATTTCCAAGGACTGAAGGTGCGCCCCCACTGAGGGCACTGACTTCTGTGGTGAGAGTGACAGCCTTGGACATCAAGACTGCATTCGACTGAGTGCGGCATCGAGGAGCCCTAGCCAAACTGGAATCACTGGGTATCAGGGGGCAAACACCCCGCTGGTTGGAGTCATACCTGGTACATAGGAAGATGTTGTGGTTGTGGAGGGTCATTCATCCCAGCTCCAGGACATCTCTGTAGGTGTCCGAGGCCCAACCATCTAAAGCTGCTTCATCAATGACCTTCCGTCTGTCATAAAGTCAGAAGTGGGGATATTCGCCATGTTCAGCACCACTCATGACTCCTCAGATACTGAAGCAGTCCATGTTCAAATGCAACAAGATCTGGACAATATCCAGGCTTGGGCTAACAAATGGCAGGTAACATTCGCGCCACACAGATGCCAGGCAATGACCATCACCACTAAGAGACACTCTCCTTGACATTGAATGGTGTTATCATCCCTGAATCCCCCACTGTCAACATCCTTGGGGTTGCCATTGACCAGAAACTCAACTGGATTCACCACTTAAAAAAAAATGGCTACAAGAGCAGGCCAGAGGTTAGGAATACTGCGGCGAGTAACTCGCCTCTTGATTCCCCAAAGCCTATCCTGGTGGCTCAGTGGGTTGAAAGTGGTTTCTTACCTTTTTCGATCAGATTCAAATCCAGTGCAAATTGATGAATTAAAAACTTAAAAGCTTTGTTTGTTTGCTAGGTGTAAGGGTACGATGTGAAATTAATTTGGATGGTCTGAATCTACTTTTTCTCTTTCTCAGAATCTAGTTTTTTTTTAGTGAGCATTGACAAAATGGTACCCAATTCAGTTTTAATTGACAATCTTGCTCCGAGATTGTAGGATTAATAATTTGGGAAATGGAAAAGATGATATACAGGTGCAATAGGTGCTGCTGTTTGTGACTGAGAAACAGTGCCAGGGACCCAGGGTCAATTCCGCCCTTGGGTCACTGTCTGTGGAATTTGCACATTCTCCCCGTGTCTGCGTGGGTTTCCTGCGGGTGCTCCAGTTTCTTCCCACAGTCCAAAGATGTGCAGGTTTGCTTGATTGGCCATGCTAAATTAATCCCTAGTATCAGGGGAGTTAGCAGGGTAAACATTAGGGATTGCAGGAATGGGACGTGGGTGGGATGCTAACCTGAGTTATCTTGATTCTGACTGTGGATGCCTCAAAAATATTTTTAACTCCTGGACCCACATTCAAGGCATTCATCGTTTTTTGGAAGGTAATTTCAACTACCAGTAACATTTATGATGCAGTTGTTGTATTAGTAATCCTACCATCCAGTAGTCATACAAAGAAAGTTCTCTCTAACTGCCAGATCCATTTAAATGCTGAATCACGAGCAGTATCATCGTTGACAAAGACTGACTGAGTCAGAATGATCACATGAGTGCTTGTTCTTGTTTACTTGAAGATGACTCAATGACTTTGTCCTATATCAATATTGTCTAAGTTTAATTTTAACTCTGGATTTTCACAGTAAAATAGTATCAGAAGGAATAGGTAGACAAATTGAATTGGATTCTCATGATTGCGGTTGTGTGGGTAGTCTAACCCTATGTTCTGACGGACATTGAACCATAGTACCAACAGTCCTTTGGTCTCCAATTGCCATTAAATTGGCCATTCCACAGGTAGGCTAGTGTAATCAAGGTACTTGTTTGATTTTTGCTACTGAGGCACATTTTTGGGGCAATGTAGAGGGAGCTTTAAACTGAAAATTGAACTATACTATATATTACCTGACCATAGGTATCCTATCACCTTGATGAATATAAAGTTTACAACAGATATGGATTCATAACCTCCCCTTCCATAGTGACAGCATCTGACCTTAGGGTGAGTGAATCTTTGGATGAGAATTGTGAGTCTTTTCTCAGGTTGGCATGTAAATGTGTTGGGGCTGATGTGTGGAAAAGACTAACTCAAGAAATGGTAGGAAATCTTTCTGAATTCTTGTCACATCCTTAGTGTGAAAAGGAAATGAACCTTCAGTTGCCCTATTTGCATGAGGTGAAAAATTGGGGCATTGGCTACCCCATTTACTTTTGTTACTGACACTTCACTTTGCACTTTGGCTTCGAGAAAAATGTTCCAATTTCAGAAATCCCAGCACTATGTTGTAGCTGTTAAGGATTTATTTTTTGGGTTTTGAATATGAATGTTCAAAAGTTGTTTTCTGTTTCCTGCTTTAGGCTCGGAATGTCAATACCGGAGAGATGGCAGCCATTAAAGTTATCAAGCTGGAACCTGGTAAGTAATCATCAGTCTCATTTTAGATAATAAAGCTATCCTTTAAATTGTTTCTTGTGATTGAGTATATTATATTTATATTAACTTTGAACGTTACAGGAGTACACGCATCATGGTATTAAATGTTTTTTAGCAAACGTTTTTTGCTTAGTTCTTTAAATGTAATAAACTTGAGATAAATGTTATATAATTTATAAACACCATTACGAAATGCAAATTTTACGTATTCTTAATTTCTTCAATCTTCCAAATAACACAATTCCTCAGATATCCTAGTCATGGGTGAGTCATATTTAAAATAAATTTCATTGCAGTGTCACACTGCACATCAGTGGTCAAGAACAGGAATTGAAATATTTAAGGATAATTATAGATATGGATAATCCATTTAAATTGTGATTCTGGTGATTACCTGGGGCTATGGAAAATACCAGTAGAATATTGTCAGATAGCCTGTACTGCAAATTGCAGTATTTGCTATTGTGGATAAGTCTGAGTTTTACCCTGACCAATTATTCCAGTAGTTTCTTACCACCCTGAGGAGTTGAATGGTGATTGTTGTATGCTGTCTGTTGGAAGGAATGGGTTTAATACGCCATGTGGTCAGTTGTCATTCTATGGTATTTCTCCTTTCAATATTATTGAGCTAAAGTATCAGAATTATCTTGAATGGAGGGGGGAAAGATTTAAATGTTCAACAAGGCCAGAAATAAAATACATGTAAATAAATTGACTCGCAACCAAGGTTAGAAAAAATGCCACCTAGAATTTTCATGCAGCGTGTTAAACACCAGGAAAATTCATATGGAACTGACAAAATAAAAGATAAGTAATTAATTTAAAAACAAATAACTTCTGCTAACTATAACAGCACAATCTAGAATCATAGGGTCATAGAATCTGAGCAAAATCAATAACGCAAAAGATCAGGGAATTTTAAATCCAAACCATCACTCCCCAAACTATTTAAATTGTGTTTCGTGATCATTGCTGATTCAATTCGGCGACACGGTTGCACAGTAGCTAGCACTGATTCCTCACAGCTCCAAGGACCCGGGTTCAATTCCGACCTTGGGTGACCATCCGTGTGGAGTTTGCACATTTTCCCCGTGTCTCTGTGGGTTTCCTCTGGGTGCTTCGGTTTCCTCCTGCAGTCCAAAGATGTGCAAGTTAGGTAGATTGGTCATCCTAAATTGCCTCTTAAATTAGATAGATTAGCCATGGGTGTTACGGTAATAGGATGGGGGAAAGAGCCTGGGGAAGAAACACTGCCAGAAAGTCAGTGCAGGCTCGATGGGCCGAATGGCCTCTTCTGCATTGTAGGGATTTTATGATTCTATGAATTAATCTGAGTCAGAGCCTGTGACAAAATAAGCATGAGTTTGTGCTAGTTTGGGAAGGCACCTATAAATTGCAATTCTTTCCATGCATTTTTTAAAGTTGATTCATATCAAAAAATACTTAATTTACTAAGAAAGAGACAAGTGTATGCAATAAATGTATTAATTGTTTAGTATTTTTCAATAATTTTACTTCAGGTTACTTATGACTACTAAAGATGTTTATTTTTGGTTTGTCATTTTCAGCTGTATTAATAAAACTTTATCAGGTTAAAATAGTTCTTAATAGAAGAAGGTGATAATTATTCCTATCACACTGTACAAATGTGCTGGTTCATAGAAGATTTTAAGTTAGTGATTGTAAAAATGTATTTTAGCAGAAACTTTGAAGTGTAAGCTAACTAGTGCAATTTCAAGTGCATTTTTGCTCAAGTTTCCAATGGGCCTAAAGTGAAAACTCTTCCAAAGCTAGTGAAAATAGAAAGGTAAATCAAGCCTTTGACAGCCTTCCTTCCTTATGAGACAGTGGTTTGTGCTTTTATTGTTTGTGTTAAACATCAGTTGTTATAGTTCAGGAACCTCACTCTCGCATGCTGCCTTTGATGAAGAGGAAGATAGTGGCTTGAGAAGGTGCAGGATTCACACTCTCTCCTGTTTTCTCTGGCTCTCTTCTTGGCCAGATGAGCTTTCTGTTTCACCTTGTCTCTTCCACTGCCTCTCTAAACAGTCAGCCTCTTGAGGTTATGGTCAGTGACATCTGTCTCTCAGTTGTCTGCGTTGATGTCTGTCATTTTTATATCTCAATTGAATGTGCCATTATGGCAGAGGTATGGATGCCCAGCAGCTCATGATCCAGCGCAGATGCCATTGACTTAGCATTAAGCTTATGCTGATGGAATTAAAATGCTTCAAAACTCCTGAGTTGGTGACCTAGTCCAGCCAAGTGATGCCAAGGATATGTCTGAGACAGTGAAGGTGGCAGCTGTTTAGCCTTTTCTCCTGCTTACCATATGCTGTCCAGGTCTAACTACTGTAGAGGAGGTCGCAGGTTTGGCAGACTAGTAATTTGGTGTTCTTGGTCACTTTGCTTTGTTCTACACACTTTTACTCAGCTGGGGCATAACAGATGCAGCTTTTGAAATATGTGTGTTGGGTTCAGCATCAGATGAGGAATCGCTGATGATTGTGGAGCCTACATATGTGAAGCTATCAACAACCTCGAGTGTTATATTGTCAATGCTGTTTGCAGTATGGGAATGCCCTGGACCATGATATTTGTCTTCCCGATGCTGATGGTCAAGCCAAACTCTTTGCAAGTGGGAAAGAGTCTGTTGGAGGTGTTTCTTGGTACAGAATGCGAGTGCTTAGAATGACTCTGAGAACCTGATGTAATTTTGTCTTTGATCTCAGCTGCGCAAAGCTGAACAACTTTGTCTATTATGGTATATTAGTAGAAACTCTTTTGAGAATGAATTGAAGGCATGTGCCAGTAGCAAAGAGAAGCATATAATAACTGTTGGGGCTAGAATGCAACCTTGTTTGACTTCACTGTAGATCTCAAAGGGTTCTGATGTAGTTCCTTATTGCTGACCTTCCCTGTCACCTTGCTATGGAAAGAGGAAATCACCCTGAGCAGCTTTGGAGCACAGTCGATTTTCTTCAGTTTAAGTAAGACTGCCTCTGCTCACATGGTCCGATGTTTTGGTGGGATTGTAGGCAATGTATGGTAGCCTCCTTTGTTCACGGCATTTCTCCTATAGCTGCCAGACTGAGACGATCTTGTCAATTGCGAACCTTCCAGTTCTAAAACCACACTGGGATTTGGGATGGTAATGTTAAAATAGAGTATTGCTGAAAATAGCTTTCGCCTGATGCTCGGTATGTAGACTGTACATCCCAAAGACTGGTGAATTGTATCAAGTGGCATGTCCCTTCCGCTGTTTGCAACAGGCAAGGCAAAGGCCGTACCTAACCAGCCTCTGATTGAAAAACTCAAAACACGGTGTCCAACATTAGATGTGATTGTTCAAAAGCTTTGACAAAATATATCTTTTCGGCAAAACGTCCTGTGCCACCAAACGACTATTAATATTGAAATCATTGATTTAGTTCAGTCTGTGAATGACATTGGTGAAAATTAAAGTGGATCAATGGGAAAACTGCCGCATGATTTACCAACATTGGAAAGGTGTGTTGTGGTGACCTGCCTAAGGGCCGGTCCTCTGCTCACAACTCATGATCCTCCACATCCTTGTAGAACCTCCCATTTTCAATTTCAATGTTCAATATGATTGGAAAAAAGAATACATGAGGTGGTTTCCTGTTATCTTCCTCGCGCTTAAAGGAAACGTGAGTCCTCTTCCCTAAGCTCTTCAGCTTTTGGACAGCTGTTATCCCTTGATTCTAGCTCTGCTGTCAACACAACTGGAAATTACACAGTTGGCCATGACTCATAAACTTGAGCATAGGACCCTTGCCTGGGACTGGGGTGACTTGCCAAAGGGCAAGGGGAGTACCCATGGCTTCTCAAATGACCCTGCTTCCCTAAGGCTGATCAAATAAAAAAAATTGTTGACTATCCAATAGAAACTTATATGTCAGCTAAAAATGACTGAAGAGGCAATACATATATATATTAAAATAAACTGGACAAGGCAAGGGGAGCGTTGGTAAAAACAGAAAACCTGGTACTCAAATTAACATTGCTGCAGTGTAGTGGTTAATCACTCAAAATTCATTTAATCTAAGAATTGGTTTGTGTTTTTAACCATGGCAAAAATGACAAGCTCCGCTAACAAACGCAGAAGACAATAAGACAGTCAGCTTTGTTGGTGGACTGAAGTCTACAAACACCCTTGAACATCATTTGAAACAAATTGATGATCACATCACATTTCCAACAGTATGCGTCACAGTTCATTTTTGAAACAGTAGGTGAGATTTGGTCTCCATGAATATGACAGAGCTAATTTTTTAGGCAATAGATCTAATTTCATCAAGATGTGATGATCCAATTCGGCGTAGAGGTCTACCTAAAATATTTGAGGCAGCATTGAATGGGTGAAAAAACAAACATAAAATCTCTTGTTGCTTTTGAACCACATTTTCCAGAGATCAAAGGATTGGTATGCAGATAGTGGTCCCCAGTGGAAGAAACTCTTTGAGGAACACCCTTCCCTGCCTTTTCTCCAACCACTGCCAGCCCTCGCACTTGCAATGTAAATGTCAAACAGCTGACAACTAAACATGATGGCTGGTTGGCACCTAGATCTCAATAAGAGGAGGGTTATTGACAAGTTGATGGATGTTTTTGACTAACATTTATTTATGAATTTGTGTGAATAAAAGTTCAGTCTTTTGCTGAACTTGACCTGAATGACTAGATGGAATCCAAATGTATACCATATTTTTGCAAAGTGGTGTGAATTATGTGTTGGAACTCTGAATACAAAGGAATACTTCACCTTCCTAGAGTACATAAACTGTTGTTTGCTGAGGAATAGGCACCTTAAATCTTCATTCCTCCTTTTATTCCCTTTAATCATGTGTGCAAGAGTAGAGACCTGGGTGCGTGCATGCATAAGTCATTGAAGGTGGCAGGACAGATAGAGAAGGTAATAAAGCATGCAGTATATTACACTTTAGGAGGCTATGCTGAACCATATAAGATACTAGGTAGACCTCAGTTGGAGTACTGTGTACAGTTCTGGGCGCCATATTTTAAGAAGGATGTGAATGCATTTGAAATATTGCACAAGAGATTTACAGAAATGGTTCCAGGGATGAGAAACTTGAGTGCTGAAGATAGATTGGAGAACTTAGGACTGTTCATCTTGGAGAGAAGAAGCCTAAGAGGAAATTTGGTAGAGATGTTCAAAAACATGAAGGACCTGGACAGAGTAGATGGGGAGAAACTGTTCCCACTCGTAAAAGGATCGAGAACAAGAGGGCACCGATTTGAAGTGGTTTGCAAAAGAAGCAAATATGGAATGACAAAAACCTTTTTCACACAGCGAGTGGTTCGGATGTGGAATGCCTTGCATGGAAGTATGGCCGGATCAGTCGAAGCATTCGAGGGCATTAGATGATTATTTGAATAGAAACAATGTGCAGTGTTATGGGGAAAAGGGAATCATAATGTTAATTCAGAGTGCAGGTGCAGATATGATGGACTGAATGGCTTTCTTTTCTGTAATTCGGTGAATTGTTTTTTTCACCCTTGCCACAGTATAGAAATGGCCATTATCTAAGTCACAGTCACAGCTACACAGGATATCATAAACTGTACCTCTCATCCTTCTCAATCTGCCTCGAGCCTTCGGCACAGTTGACCACCACCATCTCCCTCAATGTCTCCAAATTCTCTTAATTTGTCAGGCTTTTTGTCTGATTATATTGGGGCAGTAGGTGGTGTAGTGATAATGTCACTGAACTAGTAATGCAGATGCTCAGGCTAATGCTTTGGGGACATGGGTGCAAATGGCAGCTGGTAAAATTAGAATTTGATTGATAAAATCTGGAATTAAAAGCTCAGTGAAAGTGACCATATTGTCAGTTGTTGTTAAAGACCCATTTGATCCACTAATGTCTGTCAGGGAAGGATAGCTGTCATCCCTACCTGATGTGACTGCAGAGTCATTGCCATGTGGTTGACTCTTCTGCAATGGCTTAGCAAGCCACTCAGTCAAGGGCAATTAGGAATGGGCTGCAACTGCTGGCTTTGCCAGTGATGCCCATATCACATAAAAGAATACATTTTAAAAATGCAGTGCTGGATAAGCAGAAATTTCCTCCAACATTTAGTTTGAAGTATTACTTGTGCCCTCATCACAAATTATTTTCCATAGTCAGTGACTCCATCCCTCTCCCTGGCGATTGCTTGAGGTTGAACTTGACCGTTGACAACCTTTGTGGCATATTTGACATCTAACTCAACTTCTGACCACATTTGCTACCTCACCAAGACTGATTACTTCCATAATATATCCCGACTCTGTCCTTGCCTCAGCTCGTTTGCACTGACAGCCTCGTTCATACTTTGTTACCTCTAGACTTGTCTGTTCTGGTTCTCTCCTGGCTGGCTTCCCGTCTTCCACCCTCCATAAACTTGAGCTTATCTAAAACTCTACTGCCCATATCCTAACTTGCTTCAAAATTCTTTTGCCCATTACCTGTGCACTCGTTGAACTACCATGGCTCTTGGTCCAGCAATGTCTCATTTAAAATTCTCACCCTTGTTTTCAATTCCCTTCATGGTCTCGCCCCTCTAAATTTCTGCAAACCCCTCCAACTCCAAAAATTTTTGAGATCTCTGCGTTTCTCAATTCTGAGCTCTTACACATTTCTGATTTTTAATAGTTCCACAGTCAGCTACTGCGTCTTCAGTTCCCAGGCTCTAAGCTCCTTCTCAAAACTCCTGTTTTTTTCTTTTCTCCCTTACCACAATTCTTAAAATGTGTTTCTTTGATTAAGCTTCTGGTGATCTGACATATTTCCTCTTGTCGCTGGGTGGCAAATTTTGATTGCTTGTGCTCTTGGGACATTGTACTAGGTTAAGGGTGCAATATAAATGCAAGTTTTAGGAACACTTCCCTTCCCATTCCTGATCCATCTTCCAACTCAAGAAGGTGACTGCCTGATGAGAATTTCAGCAGCAAGTTAGTTGAGATGGATAAAGTCAGGTGATGTTGTGAAGGTGGAAATAGATGTCTTGATGGCGTGAATATGCGGTCGGAAGCTTGCCTCAGGGTTGCAAGCAGAATGGTTTACATTCAGATTGTTGTCAGGGAGAATCGGAGTTGGTAGCTAGGGAACAGTGTTTGGAGCAGAGATTGCAAATGATGGCTTTAGTCTTCCAGTAATTAATTGGAGGACATATTTGCTTATCTAGAAATAATTTAGCTCGAGAGGTGGCAAGTAGAGCTGGGTGTAGTCAGCGTGCATGCAAAATTTAATGCTGTGCTTTCAGATATAACTGAAGGGCAGCATGTAAATTGAAAATGGGAGGGGGCCCAAGGATTGATGGTGGTGGCATCTAACCAGAAGACAAGTGCAAGAGCAGTCTCATCCAGCTGGATAACAGTGGAGAGGCATTGGAGCAGGATGGTGCGATCGTGTGTCTAAGGCTGCAGACAGATTGAAAAGAGTGAGGAGAGTTAGTTTACCTTTGTCACACTCGTGGAGGATGTTTTTTGTGATTTTCAGAAGAATTATTTTAGTACTGTAGGAGGGATAGAAAACTAATGGAAGGGATTTAAATGTTGAGTTTTGGGAGGTGACAAAACATTCAAGGATTTTACTGAGGAAAGGGAAGTTGGAGACAGGGTGATAGTGATGGTGGGATTAAGATTTGTTTTTTGAGGAGGGGGCAATGATGGTAGATTTAAGGGAGAGACGAACAAAAATTAAAGAGGACCATTAACAATATCTGCTAATGTAGAGATCAGGACAGGAAGTTGGGTGATCAGTTTAATGGAAATAAGGTTGAAAGAGCAGGAAGTGGGACTTGTGAACAGGATGAGCTTGGAGAGGCCACAAGGGGCAATAGGAGACAAAACGAGAAAGGTCTGAGTTCAGGGCTAGTTCAGAGGGAGTTTTAGTTTGAACAATTGACTAGTGGAAGGGAGAGAGATGATAGAGGTAGCTGATTGGATGGTCTCGATCTTAGTGACAAAGAAAGCCATGAGTTTTTTTTGCATGTATGGAGGTGAAACTAGAGGAAATTCGGGAGGGGAATTTAAGAAGGTGATTTGCATAGTGAAAATAAGCTGGGGTTATCTTTGCTTTCCAGAATGATCTTGGAATAATGAGCAGTTTTAGCAGAAGAGAGCAAGACTCAAACATGCTTACCAATGTTTTCTATTGAGTTGTTTCCTTAATTGATATGAATAGTATGAGAAGGTCTTCAAATGTCACCCTTTCAGCCAAACCCAATTGAAACTGGTGGAATTTGAGAATGAGTCTTTATTCTGATGCTGTAAACAATTTCAAATCCTCTTAAAGATGTTGGATTTAGAGGGTAAAAACAAATTTTAGCCTATTAAGTTCCTATAGGTCTTGTAGTGTAGTGTTAGTATCTCTGGACCAGAAGCTCTGGATTGAAGTCCCATTTCAGGACTTGATGGCCACGGTGTTGCATTTTTAATGTGGCTGAATGGGTTGATTATCAGATCAGCCATTTGCAGAAGGCATTGGCAAGCCGCTGCAGTATTCTGCCAAGTGTAATCATGGACCAATCCGATGAAAGTCCATGGTCACCAATGTCCTCTTACGCACGGTACCTTGAGGATGAAAGTTCTTGTATTCTCTTGAGTTATGGGATTTTTGAGTAATGGAATTTTCCGACCTTGCCTGCAGTTGGGATTCTCTGGTCCTGCTGCTGTGAATGGAGAAATTGAATGCTGCCAATCTTGACCACCGTGTTGTTTAAAAGGAAAATAATTAGTGGTTTTTTTCCCCCTTATGGAATGATTTACCTGCTTCTTATTGTATGTGAAGATTGAAACTGTCACTTTCCACCTTTCAAATGAGAGAAAGTTCATTACAAAAATATTTTCAAGATTTTAATCTTATTCTGTTGCAATTAGATTGGGGGTCTACTCTTTGGGGTGTTACAGTGGTTACCCTTGATGCTTCACAGCACCAGGGACCTGGGTTTGATTTCTGTCTTGGGTCA
This sequence comes from Mustelus asterias, assembly GCF_964213995.1. NCBI lineage: Eukaryota > Metazoa > Chordata > Chondrichthyes > Carcharhiniformes > Triakidae > Mustelus > Mustelus asterias. Next base: position 77,868,514 of record NC_135815.1, on the reverse strand, counting down.
CTGTCTGTGTGGAGTTTGCATGTTCTCCCCGTGTCTGCGTGGGTTTCCTCCGGGTACTCCGGTTTCCTCCCACAGTCCTTAAGACATGCTGGTTAGGTGCATTGGCCATGCTAAATTCTCCCTCAGTGTATCCGAACAGGCGCCGGAGTGTGGCGACTAGGGGATTTTCACAGTAACTTCATTGCAGTGTTAATGTAAGCCTACTTGTGACACTAATAAATACTTTAATAAACATTAAACTTTAACCTGCACATCTTTGTTAATGATTACTAAATAAACTTTAACTTTGTATTCTGTAGATCATAATGATTCCTTAAGCATGATAGTGTAAATCAGACTTCTGTTCAAGAGAGAAGGCTGGAGCCAGCATGGTAAATTATTTGTATTTACAACTTTACAGGCTCAAGGAGGAGATTGATAACTGTCAAGTTTTTTAATGATCTGTTGCCTTTTAGAGCAGCTAAAAGTAGTCATTGGCTTTAAGTATACGGAACATAGTATCAACATTTAAAAAAATCTCCCTGCTCATGACTGAAATGAATGTGCCAGTTGTAATTTATTGGAAATTGTGACCAGACTGAATGTTATGTAGATACCTTACTAGTAATCCACCCAATGCATTACTTAGACATTTTAGTTCAAATTGTATTCCATCTTGCCCTACCATGACTTCACAATAAAGCTTTCCTCCACCATAAATATGTTTTATACCCTGCTTGTGTATATGCAGTTGGATGAAAAGACCAGTCAGTTTAACCTTTCTATATTTTGTACTGTTGCAGTCATACATGCCATTGAGCCATACTGAGATGAAGGATGTAATTCCTAGCTTGAGCACATTTGTGACTGATCCTTCACAATGCTGTTGTGCACACACGCCAATAAAATCAAAGATACAAAGTTTGGAATTCTGATAAGTATGTATATGAAGACCAAATCAAATTTTCCACATAAGAGGGAAGAGAACTCGTAGCTGCACACCTCATGAATGAGAAATGAATTACTTATGTTTCATAGGAAGCACAAGTTTAATTTGTGAAAATAAAATCCAAATTAAATTATTTGTGCCAGTCAAAAAAATGAAGTGGTTATTTCTGATGTACTGCACGGAGAGTGCTTTTTGGGGAGCCGGGGAAAGAAGGAAGGGAACTTGTGGCCCAGTTTATGGAAAGCTCGTCTCGACAATGAGAAAGGAAAGGCAAGTAGTCAGCCACGTTAAGGAAGGACCAAAGAGGTGTTTGGCTTCTTCAAAACTTTGTGGAACAAGTTACTGTTTGGTTCTAGCTGTTCACCATGTGCTACACTAGAGGCAAGCTTTTGACATGAGCTTAAGTCTGAAATGGTACTGCCCATTAAGGGGTGTGCATTAGTATCATCCATTTTAGTGGGATTGACATAATCTGTATGGTTCATTAAATTGCTTCCTGGTTTTGAGTTTGATCTCTGTTTTCTCATCTTATAATCTTGCCTAGAACTAGAGAATGTATAGCACAGAAACAGGGCATTCAGCCAAACTGGTCCATGTCAGTGTTTATGCTATGAACTTCCTCTCACTTTGCTATTCATTCTAACTCAATCTGCATAACCTTCTGTTCCTTTTCATTGTGTGTTGATCTAGTTTTTCCTTAAATGCATCTTATACTATTTGTCTCAACTACCCGTAATAGTTATTTCTGTTTTGTAACCACTTTCTGGGTAAATATTATTGAACACAAGGTATTCATATTCACTATGTTAGACCATAATTACTGTTACCGACTCAAGATAAAATTAAGTATAATTCTAACAACGATTGTTTGAAAATCTATTACCTGAAACAGGCATTCTGGTACAATTCAGCATGAGAGTTTAAGTCCGCTCTATGTTGGAAGTCAAAAGCAGTTTAACACATTTCATCGAGGTCATCATTTTGAGCATGGCTCAAATATTTTGAAAGAAGGAAGGGAAAACAGAGGGAGGATCTAGATTAAAAGTTAGAGAAATTAGGAGAAAGTTTCAAAAGAGCAGGGCAACTTTTAAGGTGCTGGTACAAATGGTGTTTTGTTATTTAAATATCCTGTAAATAAATTCCGTTTATGAAACAATGCGTTATTTGCATTGTTTATTTAAGATTTTTTTGACGCAATTCCTTGCTGCTTTAACTCAACTGTCTGATGTGTTGCTATCAGCATTTTCTCGTTTTGCCTCAGTGAGGTGTTAACCACTGTAGATCCTGAGCCAGTAATGTCTTCTGTAATTTTGATGTGGAGATGCTGGCATTGGACTGGGGTAAGCACAGTAAGAAGTCTCACAACACCAGGTTAAAGTCCAACAAGTTTATTTGATAGCACAAGCCACAACCTTTCAGAGCGCTGCCCCTTCTTGGCTATCCAAGTTCCGCACACATGAGGACGGCCTCAACTGGGATCTTGGGTTCATGTCACACTATCTGTAACCCCCACAACTTGCCTGGGCTTGCAAAATCTCTCCTGGCTGGAGACAATACACATCTCTTTAACCTGTGCTTAACCCTCTCTCCACTCCCATTACCTGTACCTTTCAGACTTGATTACCTGTAAAGACTCGCATTCCAACCATTATTTTGTAAATTGAGTTTGTGTCTTTATATGCCCTGTTGTGAACAGAACTCCCACTTACCCGATGAAGGAGCAGCGCCCTGAAAGGTTGTGGCTTGTGCTACCAAATGAACCTGTTGGACTTTAACCTGGTGTTGTGAGATTTCCTACTGTTCTGTAATCTTCACATAGATTATGGTAGTTTGACTGTTACCACAGGAGAAACTAATGTTTCTGTGGGCTTAATATGGCAAAAGTCACTAATTTCATTTCACATCCTGGATTCCATACTTTGCACATTAGGCAATGCTATCAAAGTCCACAAAATACTCGTTGCCAAAGTCTGCGCAATGGCTGTAACAGCAGTAACTTGCTATATTTTAGAATCCTGGCGGGCCCATCTTCAGTAATGACTCCACCCACGGCAGCTTAAATGCTGCCGAAACCATTATTCATGACTTTGTTACCCCCGGGACTTGACTGTTTCTGGTTGCAAGGTTTTCAGACAGTGGGTGGAGGTGGGAAGGAACATCGCATTATTGCTTAATGAAACAATCTCAGCTACAATGAAGGATGAGAAGCAATTATTTCAAATGAAGCAATGGTATTTGCTAGACCATGAGTGTGATGGGTTAGGGGGTGGAAAGTGGGTGGGTGTTTTTTTTGGGGGGGGCGGGGGGGGGGGGAGCAGGAGGAGGAATGTCATGGTGGTTTCTTCCAGAGCATTTTGCAAGCTGTGATGGAGGCAGTGCTGGGATCTTGGTCCTTACTTCCTTTGCTGTTATTGAATAACCTTTTTTTAAAAAAAAATTGATTGGCTTTGCACAGAGTGGACAGGGCAAGTCCTAATCCATCTCCTTGCCAATTCAAATTGAATCCAATTCATGGTTCCCACACGAAAGACATACAAGATCCATGTTAGAATGTAACCAGTGACAACTTTGTTTTGGATGTAATGTGACCAATGGGAACAAGATGTAAGGGTCAGCTGACCCAGTAAACCATTGGAACCAATTACAAAGTGATGTAATAGTCAGCTGACCAGCTGATTCACTATAAATAAGGAACTTTGTAGAATTGTAGGTGGGTTGGAGTGGCCCAGGGCGAGGCCCCAAGTTTGGATAATGATTCTTTATTAAACCCTTTCTTTGATTTATAAGTTGGAGTAAGTTTTGTTGTATTTTCATTAGCTGCATTTTGAAGAGTTCCTTCTGAAGAAACAATCCAAGCTGACAAGAAAAGGCATTGCACCTGATCTTGGACTTGATCTTAACCAAAAGACCAAGAAGTGATCATCACACGCATGCGTGTCACAGTGACTCAGAGCCAATTACAGGGCTGTCCCTCTGGAGTCTCCACATTGTAGCCTCAGAGGAGGAGAAACTGGCAACCCACAGTTTGGAACCCCTGATTTAACCAGTCAGTTCATTAGCAGAATATGGTACAAAAAATAAGCCTGGTGAGACATAATAAGAAAGGCTGGCAGAAAGACGTGTGTGCAATGTATGACCCTGTGGATTGAATACCAGTGAATTGAAGCAATGTGGGTTGAAATTTGGAATATAAAAAGGGCACTCACGCTGCTGAGAATATACTGAAGACATTCACAGAACCAGAGTTAGATTAATGAGAAAATAGGTTTCCAAAATACTGAAAAATGCAGAAACAAATGGAATTTCAACTACCAAAGTATTAACTGGGATAAATTCATTGTTCATCAAGGTACAGAGGGTGCAGAATACTTAAATTCTATTCTATTCAGAACTTTTTTTGCAAATAGTGGAAAGCCCAACTGGAAAAGGGACAGTTTTGGACTTTGTTTTAGGGATTGGAGCTGGCCAGGTGACAGCGGTTATCAGTGAGGGAGAGCATTTTTTTGGTAGTGGTCATAATTCAGGTGGAGTTTTAAGTTGGGGTAAAGCTAATTTTACTAAGCTGTGATGCAATTTTGCAAAAAGTGGATTGGAAACAGCTACTTGAAGCAAATCAGTGTCAGACCAGTGCAAGGTATTCAAGGTGAAAAAGGGTACAGAACAAATATGTTTCCACAAAGACCTCCCTGCTTGTCAAAGAGAACACAGAATAGCATGAAGGAAAAAATAAACCTCATGTCAGATTCCAGGAACTTAAAACTGCAGAATGCATAGAGAAGTTTGGAAGTACAAGAATGAAATTAAGGAGGAAATTAGAGAGAAGAGATGGGGGGAAAAAAAAGTTGCCAAGTCAAATCGAGGGAACCCCAAAGATGTTTTATAAATACAAAAGAGGAAGACAACATCTATGGAAAGATTAGGGCCAATTAGAGATCAAAAATGTAACTTGTGTATGAAGGCAGAAGACATGGGGGGGGGGGGGGGGGGGGGGGGGAGGCGCTCTAGCAGCGCAATGGGCCGGGCGACATCAGTGGAAGCTGTTTAGTGAGCTCCCCGCTGGGCGCCACGGCCTCCGTGCTCTCTGGGGCCAGGATTTCTGGTGTCATCAGCTGTGCGCAAGAAATCGGCTTAAATATTGGGATAAACATTGAGGGAGGAAATATTAGGTGCTTGGTGGATCAATTGCTAGGCCTGGATGAAATGTATCCCAGGCTGCTAAGGAAAGCCAAAGAAGAACTAGAGGAGGCTCTGGCCATTGTTTTCCAATCCACACTGGCTCCAGGCCTGGTGTCAGAGGATTGCTAATGTTGTACAGTTGTTTAAAAATGATGGAAGGGATAACCTGAGTAATTATGGCTGGTCAGATTAACCATTGTGGTGGGAACATTATTGGAACAAATTATGAGACTGTATAATTCACCATTGTGGATGGTACAGATTGCTTATCGGCAGTGAGGATCCTCCAGTAGCAAACAGTAATAAACAGAAAAACAAACTTCACAAAGTAAATGCGCGCACACACCCCTTCCATGCGCATGCTCTTTCCCTTCCCTGCCACGCGCGTGCGCACTTTCCCTTCCTCCCTCCGCGTGTGCGCTCTTTCCCTTCCCCCCCCCCTCCGCGCGCGTGCACTCTTTCCCTTCCCCCATTGCGCGCGTGCGCTCTTTCCCTTCCCCCTCCACAGGCGTGTGCTCTTTCCCTTCCCCCTCCGTGCATGTGCGCTCTTTCCCTTCCCCCCTCTGCGCGCGCGCTCTTTCCCTTCCCCCATCGCGCGCGTGCACTCTTTCCCTTCCCCCTCTGCGCGCGCTCCTTCCATTCCCCCCTCTGCGCGCGCTCCTTCCATTCCCCCCTCTGCGCGCGCTCCTTCCATTCCCCCCTCTGCGCGCGCTCCTTCCATTCCCCCCTCTGCGCGCGCTCCTTCCATTCCCCCCTCTGCGCGCGCTCCTTCCATTCCCCCCTCTGCGCGCGCTCCTTCCATTCCCCCCTCTGCGCGCGCTCCTTCCATTCCCCCCTCTGCGCGCGCTCCTTCCATTCCCCCCTCTGCGCGCGCTCCTTCCATTCCCCCCTCTGCGCGCGCTCCTTCCATTCCCCCCTCTGCGCGCGCTCCTTCCATTCCCCCCTCTGCGCGCGCTCCTTCCATTCCCCCCTCTGCGCGCGCTCCTTCCATTCCCCCCTCTGCGCGCGCTCCTTCCATTCCCCCCTCTGCGCGCGCTCCTTCCATTCCCCCCTCTGCGCGCGCTCCTTCCATTCCCCCCTCTGCGCGCGCTCCTTCCATTCCCCCCTCTGCGCGCGCTCCTTCCATTCCCCCCTCTGCGCGCGCTCCTTCCATTCCCCCCTCTGCGCGCGCTCCTTCCATTCCCCCCTCTGCGCGCGCTCCTTCCATTCCCCCCTCTGCGCGCGCTCCTTCCATTCCCCCCTCTGCGCGCGCTCCTTCCATTCCCCCCTCTGCGCGCGCTCCTTCCATTCCCCCCTCTGCGCGCGCTCCTTCCATTCCCCCCTCTGCGCGCGCTCCTTCCATTCCCCCCTCTGCGCGCGCTCCTTCCATTCCCCCCTCTGCGCGCGCTCCTTCCATTCCCCCCTCTGCGCGCGCTCCTTCCATTCCCCCCTCTGCGCGCGCTCCTTCCATTCCCCCCTCTGCGCGCGCTCCTTCCATTCCCCCCTCTGCGCGCGCTCCTTCCATTCCCCCCTCTGCGCGCGCTCCTTCCATTCCCCCCTCTGCGCGCGCTCCTTCCATTCCCCCCTCTGCGCGCGCTCCTTCCATTCCCCCCTCTGCGCGCGCTCCTTCCATTCCCCCCTCTGCGCGCGCTCCTTCCATTCCCCCCTCTGCGCGCGCTCCTTCCATTCCCCCCTCTGCGCGCGCTCCTTCCATTCCCCCCTCTGATCGCGCTCCTTCCATTCCCCCCTCTGCGCGCGCTCCTTCCATTCCCCCCTCTGCGCGCGCTCCTTCCATTCCCCCCTCTGCGCGCGCTCCTTCCATTCCCCCCCTCTGCGCGCGCTCCTTCCATTCCCCCCTCTGCGCGCGCTCCTTCCATTCCCCCCTCTGCGCGCGCTCCTTCCATTCCCCCCCTCTGCGCGCGCTCCTTCCATTCCCCCCTCTGCGCGCGCTCCTTCCATTTCCCCCTCTGCGCGCGCGCTCTTTCCCTTCCCCCTCTGCGCGCCCGCTCTTTCCCTTTCCCCTCTGCGCGCCCGCTCTTTCCCTTCCCTCTCCGTGCGCTCTTTCCCTTCCCCCTCCATGCGCTCTTTCCCTTCCCCCTCCGCGTGCGCTCTCCCCCCCCCGCGTGCGCGCGCTCTTTCCCTCCCCCCCCCCCCCCCCCACTGCATGCTCTTTCCCTTCCGCCCCCCCCGACGTGCGCGCGCGTGCTTTCTTTCCCTTCCCCTGTTGCGTGTGCGTGCTCTTTCCCTCCGCCCCGTCACGCGCGCATACTCTTTCCCTCCCTCCCCCCTCCATGCGCGTGCGCCCATTCCCTTTCCTGTTGCGTGCGCTCTTTCCCTTCCCCTGTCTCGCGCACGCGTGCGCTCTTGCTCTGTCCCTTCCCCTTCCCACGCGCTCTTTCCCTTCCCCCCTCTGGGTGCACGCTCCCCCCCCCCCCCCCCCCCCCCGCGCGTGTGTTCTTTCCCTTCCCCCCTCCACCCGTGTGCGCTCTTGCTTTTTCCCCTCCCCACGTGCTCTTTCCCTTCCCCCCCCGCGCGCATGCACTCTTTCTCTTCCCCCGTTGCGCGTGCGTGGTTTTTCCCTTCCCCCTCCGCGTGCGCGCGCTCTTTCCCTCCCCCCCCCCTGTTGCACGCGCGCGCTCTTTCCCTCCCGCTTCTCTCTCTCACACTCCTCTGATTTTTTTCTCTTGCTCCGAGATCCACTCTGCTCCCCAGTTCCAAGGCTCCCATGACCCCCCCCCCCCCATTCTCCGGTGTACTCCAATTCTGGAGGCCTCTCTTCTCATCGTTCTGCTGTTCACCCCTTCTCCAGAAACTAGCCTTTGATTGGACAAGCAGCTCTGCTGAATTTTTCAAATGTGCCTGTCTTGCCATGGAACCCAGTTTGGGAATCCTTGCTGTATTGGAACATGGGGCACCTGTGTGGTCAAACAGAACCACAAAGCAACAATGTAAAGCCATTGAAAGTTTCTGAAAAGGTCTTGCAGGGTCATTACTGATTACCATAGTTACTCAAATGCAGTACGTGATTGCAGTCCAAGGTTACTCGAGAGTAGATGTGATCAACTGCTGTTCGTTTGTGAGATTACTACTGATCTTCAAACTTTACTACTTGCTGCGCAGACGGATCCCAGCAGCTATAAACTGCAGAACTCAAAATAATTCATTGAATTAAGATGTAAAACAACAACTCTGGGAATAGTTCAATTTCATATCTTATCTGCACAATTAATAAACTCTAATGAATATTACATTTTGAATTCTGATGCAGCTACCATATCTAATCATATATTATTTTATATTTTACTTGTAAATTGAAAACAAATTTATGTGGGCATCACTGGCTGAGGTTGCTGCCCTTAGACTGAGACTATTTAAGAGACAACCACGTTGTGGGGTTGCAGCCAGATTGGGTAAGGGCAACAGATTTATTACTGAACCAGATTTTAAAAAAAATAACAGTGGTTTCATGGTCATCTGTTTATAATTCCAGGTGTTTTATTGAATTCAAATTTCACCATCTGCCAATGTGGGATTAGAACCCGGGTGATTACTCTGGGTCTCTGGATTGCTGGTTCAATGACAATATCACTACACCACCACCTCCCCTTAAAATGATTGATTGTAAAGTTTACTATTGGTCATGATGGAAGTTTAAATAAATAAATAATTCTGTTCTGGTCACCACATTGTCAGGAAAGATGTATTTGCATTGGAATGTTTACACAGGAGATTCACAAGGACATTGACAGAGTGGAGATTTCTGCTAGTGAGAAAAGATTGGATTTGCTGGGTTTGTTTTCTTTGGAACAGAGGAAGCTAAGGTGAGATTTAGATATATGTATAAAATTGTAATGGGGATCTATACAGAGTGGCTAGGAAGGGCCTATTTCTATTAGCAAAGTGGTAAGTAACCAAGGGACATAGATTTAAAATAATTGATGGAAGAATCAGAGGGCATTTGAAGACTAAACTTGAACCCAGAGGGTTTTGAACTACCAGAGGGTAGTGGGTATCTGAAACTGCTTGAAACTTTTATTGTGCTTTTAAAAAAAAACTTGGATGTGCACTTGTGGTGCCATAACCCAAAGAGCTATGGACCAAGAATGGAAGCGCGATTAGATTGGATGGGTCTTTTTCAACTGGCAGGGAGGGCTGCCTCCTGTGCCATTAATCTTTCTTTGTTTGTAAGTGTCTTCATATTAAGCCCACCCCGAAGATCCAATGGTGGAGTTTCTTTCTGCACACAATTCTATATGATACTGCGTTGTTTTACTTTGGTTTTTGTTTGGTGAATTGTTAAACTACTGGCTAAAATTGTCTGCTTTGGGATAGGCACCATGGTTAAAAATGTACATAGATTTTTCTACAGTATAGGCAGCTTTGATACAGAAAATTTTGAAGCTTATTAACACACATGACAAGTTGTAAAGTTTTAGAAAATGTCTGATAGACTCACATTTCATGATCATGTTTTCTTAATGTTCTTACGTAAGCGATGCTGAATAAACATTCCTTGCCAGAAACACTGAGTGCACGGTCAGATGAAGCAACAATGCTCCATGTTGTTTTTTGTTTGCAATCAAGTTTACCTTCAGTAAAATAAATATATTAAATACTAAACCTTTTTTACAATTAAATGATTAAGATGGTCATTTGGACTGTTTATATTTCTCAGGCTCTCCGACACTGGTGAAATATGAAAATATAATTTCCCTGAAATTTAAGGGAGTCAATTCCCTTGTTAGAAGAGGCTAGCCATTTCCTACATGTGGAAGCAGATAAGGGCTATCTCAAAAAACATGAAAAGTTTTGCCAGCAATTGCTACATCCTCTTTTCCTCTTATAAAGCAGTAGGTTGTGCCATTGTAATACATGGGGTTCTGGCGTTTTTGGTTGAGCATAGCAGAAGAATATAGTTAGGTTCTAGTTATTCCCTTTTTCTGTAACCATTATACTTCATTTAAACATTTGCAGTAAGTCCTCACTTATGTTGCAGTTGCATTCCTGCAAAGTACAACTTTAAACGAAGTTAAGTTGAGCAAAAACATTTGTTAGGCTCAGTAGGACCTCTCCTGTTTCTTTTTGTTCAGGCTACTGTTACTGGTGAGCGAATTGCAAATCTGCAGTCCATGGAAGTCCATTATGTACATCATATTAATATTGCTGGGTATACATACTACTTCCAGCACATGTTTTTGTTCAATAGAATTGTGACTTCAAAAATCCATAGTAAGTTTTGAATTGAAATCAATAGTTATGGAAACAAAAGGTAAACAATTAAACAAAATATAAGTAATTTCTGCTAAATACTGAATTACCACCTGTACTACTGTGATATATTCTCACTGATGAGAACAAAAATATACTTCCTTTGTACACTATTATGTTCTTATAGAAACATTTTTGAACAGTAAAGGAATTAAGGGTTATGGTGAGCGGGTGGGTAAGTGGAACTGAGTCCACGAAAAGATCATGCCCTGTAAGTTTAAATACTGTACATTGCTAAATTACTTTATTTGCAAACAAAATAATTATTAAAATTAAATTGATTTAAGAATGTAAAAGAAATGTGCTAATCTTTTCTACTTAACTCCTGCTCGCCGTCTTGCCCAACCACCCCTTCCCCAACCCTTAAGTGAAGCTTCCTGAGATGTGCAGCGAGAGGCAGGAAGAAACTTTTGGAATGAGATCAGCTTTGAGTCACTTGATTGTGAACGTAAGTCCCAAGCTGGAGAGGTAATGAGCAAGAGGGTCGAGGAGAGGCTGCTCCAAAATGGCGCTGATTGTGTTATGTTGAGGGAGGGGAGAAGGAGATGCAGCAAGTTTAAAGCAAGGAATTGAAGCAAAAAGGAATATTGAAGTTTACAGGCAGTAATGGCAGAGGAGAGGAAAATAATGGTGGGTGAAAATATTTACTAATTAAGTAAACAGGGTTCACATTGCATGAACAGAAAAATAGCATTAGATTAAAGTTTTTTTATTAAAGTTTATTTATTAGCGTCACAAATAGGCTTACATTAACACTGCAATGAAGTTACTGTGAAAATTCCCTAGTCACCACACTCTGGCGACGCCTGTTCGGGTACACTGAGGGAGAATTTAGCAAGGCAAAACCTAATCAGCACGTCTTTCGGATTGTGGGAAGAAACCAGAGCACCCAGAGGAAACCCACGCAGACATGAGGAGAACGTGCAGACTCGGCAGACAGTGGCCCAAGCCAAGAATCGAACCTGGGTTCCTGGCGCTGTGAGGCAGCAGTGCTAACCACTGTGAGAAAGCAGTGCTAACCACTGTGCCACCATGCTGCCGGTAAAATATGGAGCTAGCACCAGTAAAGGCATCATGAACCAAATGGCTTCTTCCCTTTCTAGATCTTATCTGATTCTGTGTATGTTTGCATCATAAGAGAAATCTATAAATAAAAATGCTGGAGATTTTTTTCTAGATAAGGGACGCTTCAATCAGTGCCTTTATAAAGAGCTGGCACGAAAGGCCCAAAGTCCTATTCCTGCTCGTATTTCTGATCTAGAAATCTAGGGAACTGCAGGCTTATGCGGTCTAACTTAGTCTGTGCCACATGCTGCAACCCCTGGGTTAACATTGATGCTTTGGCTAATGCATGACACAGATATCATTACCATTTAAGTACCAGGCCATGACTATCTCAACAAAAGAGAATCTAACCATTTCCACTTTATGTTCATTGGCATTACTATCACTGAATACCCCACAGTCAACATCCTGGAGGTTACCTTTGACCAGAAACTGAAGTGGACCTGCAATATAAATACTGTGCCTACAAAAACAGGCCAGAGGCTGGGAAGTTTGCCGTGAGTAACTCTCCTGAATGCCCAAAGTTTGGTAACATCAGCAAGATACAAGTGAGAAGTGTTATGGAATATTCTCCACTTGCCTGAATGAGTGCAGCTCCAAAAACTTTTAAGTAGCTTGACAACAACCAGAACAAAGCTGTCTTATTGGCATGCCATCCACCATTGTAAACATTCCCTCCTTCCACCAATGGTGCACAGTGGCAGCAGTGTGTACCATCTACAGCATGTACTGCAGCAACTCACAAAGGCTTCTCCGACAGCACCTCTCAAAGTCCTGGCTGCTATCATCTGGAAGTGGAGTGGCTTTTGCTACCAAATAAACCTGTTGGACTTTAACCTGGTGTTGTTAAACTTCTCATCTGGAAGGACAAGGGCTGCAGATGCATGGGAACACTATCACCTGCAAGTTCCCTTACAATTCCCTCACTATCTTGATTTGGAACTATATCACCATTCCTCATCGTTGCTTGATCAAAATCCTGAAACTCCCTTCCTATTTGCACAGTGGGTATACCTACATTAAATGGACTGCAACAGTTCAAGATGAATGGGCAATAAATGCTGGCTTTTCCAGCAATGCTCACATCTGAAGAACAAATATAAAATTGCATAATATTCAGTGTGAAGTTCACATTAATCTTAGTGACTTTTTTGTGATTGTAATTTGACATCAGCCCCTCCCACTGAATAATAATGTAATGCAATATCCAGGATTCATGAAAGCTGTTAACAAGTTTCTGCAGTGGTGCCTTAGGTTTCTAACTAAGAGATGTTCAAAGTTACTTGGAGTATTTGATCTTTTACTGACAGTGTTAAGCTGTGTCATGAAGTCTCTTTCAACCTGCAAACATGGCGCATATTAAACACTGCTAGTTCAGACCTGTCTTTGTTGCAAGACACGTCCAAAACTTTCATAGGCACAATTTTAATGTCTTTAATGTTGATGTGGTTCAATACTTTGATTTAATGTTGTTCTCTGTTTCTTGGCAGTTGCATGTCTGAAAATTCTCTTTGCACTTGTATGTTGTCTGGTCATAAGGCAATTCCAGTTTAAAAGTTGAACTACATTTTCTAATTTAAAAAAATGTTTAGCTAAAGGTTGAAAACCAGCAGTATGTTTTTTTTAATACCATCATGGATAAGCTAGTTCCTTATTTACAGAAGGTTTTACTGGTTGTCTGAGTTTGGTGCAGCACTGCCCAGAAACCTTTTCTTTCAGAATTATAGAATTGTCTGATTGCATTGGACCGTAGTGAAATATTCTGTGGGCAACACAATAGAAATGATATGAGTGAATATGGCTATTTCTCCCCATACCAGCTTTTCTCTAGTGGGTGAGTGGTGGAGAGCTGTAATATCCATATGGTAGCTGATTGCTGCAATTGGCCACTGCAATTTTTTTTTGATCGATGAGCCAGTTTAGCTTACTTATCTCTAAGACTTTGTACAGTACTCTTTAAAAACTGCTTCAATGTTCCACAAAGCACATATTTCTAGAGTTGTTTGGACGTCAACTACATTTTATTGGAAAATCAAAGACCTTTGTATACAGTGATGATGAGGGCCTTGGATTGTTTTTTCTCCATTTAAACTTTGTGGCGACTGGTCCAAGCTTTAGTTTGTCTCTCAGCATGTGATCCTGGACCTTGAAATGTGCCAGTTGTCGACTGCTCTTTACAGTGTATGAGCAACAAGCTTGACCAAAGACCATCTTTCACTGAGTTGGTGGTCATCCAGCAACATGTTGGTCTCGGTGTGCATCCCTGGGAATAGTCTGTGGAGTGCAGAATCATAAATTACACAACTGCTTTGTACGAATCTCGATTTAAAATCCTCTACATCTCTTTCCAGAACTGTTTTGCAAAGGCACAATTTGGAAGGAAGTAGTTGACTGTCTCTTTCACACTGTATCGCAGGATGTGAAGATGTGGGCATGCGTGAAGGACTTGTTGGGGAGGAGGGGCCCTTCTCACCACCAGCTCAGCTTATGTCTTGGTACTAGTTTGAAAGTTGTGGTGTTGAAGCATTCTGCCAAATGATGTTGACAGTCTGCTCAGGAAACTATACGACAGGATCCACCATCTCCTGTTCCTACAGAGCCTTAAGAATGTTGCATGCAGACTGCAGCCTGATGGGACTTGTGGTTAAATGTGCTTTTCTGCCAAAAGGCCTCCAAGAGGGCCAGGTAGCGTGCACAATCCACTTGAAAGGCGTGTTCCATGGCAATTTGATTTGATTTATTATTGTCACATGTATTGGGATACGATGAAAAGTATTGTTTCTTGCGTGCTATAGAGACATGTTAATTAGACTCTGCCATTAGCGCATCGGTTGTTCGGGTCGTCGTCAATGGGCTCACTGAGTCTGGGGAAGTGAAAGGAAGGGAGAGCAGAGCAAATGCTGGCATAGCAACTGGCCTGTCCCGCTCGCCTCAGCGGGAATCAGCTAAGGATCCAATGAGCACCCAGCAGTTTTCAAGGCCTGGTGTGCCTGCATCAGGCCTGGGAGCAGGCCCACCTTCCATCACTAGCATGCAGAACAGTGGTGGGCCAGGGGCACCAGGCAACAACACTGTAACAGCTGGCAATGAGGAAATGAATCGGGATGTGGAACACTTGCCCCGTGATCATTCTAGCCCTACATCTTCACTGCCATTCCGAGATGAGAAACAGGAGACTGTGGTGGTTAGGCCTTACCCACAGGTGCAGACTCATGCGCAGTCATTACCAGCAGCCCAGCATCATATGCAACAACCTGGTGTGCATGTCATTCTGGGTGCTCCTCCCACACACTTGGCACAGACCACTCAGTTTTCCTTCCCAGAAGGACTAACGAAGACAACACTGAAGATGCCCTTGCCCAGTCGACCCATTGCTTCAGCTCCGTCATCTGGCCTAGGACATTTGACAAAACATACCATTCATAGAGTACGTAGGGGAGAAGGAAAGGTAGAGTGCAGATTATAGTGTAGTTTAAAAGAGTTTGAGTACAGTTTTAAAAGCATAGAATAAGAGTAAAAGATTAGAACATAGAGCGCCTCACTCCGGCGTTTCTTGAGTGATAAGACCCATGTGACCCATCCAATGCAACACCTGAGACAGGAAGAACTTCAGTCTGGAGTGGTGCTTGCATAGGTGGTCTATGCACAGCTTGATGCAGCCACACACGCAGTTTGCCAGTAGGTTGAAGGTGACATTCGGTATGTTTTCTTCTCTATCTAGAGATTTGTTCACGTGGACATGGTCCATCTTTAATCACTAAATAAAGTGGAAAACTGCTTGGGTAACCACCACAGCACAGGAGTAAGGTATGGGCTGACCTCAGCCACCTGCAGCAACACCAAGAACCTTGCACCTGATGACCAGGTTCTTACCCATAATGGGGAGGGAACATTGCTCTCTCAGGCCCAGTTTCTATTTAACCTTGGCTATACAATCCTCCATGTTTTCGGTGCATGCCCCATTCCCTCCAAATATTCTCAACACCTTCAGGTATTCCAACCTGATGGTGATGGGGACA